>NW_015549624.1:152026-204324 GCF_001515605.1 Sinocyclocheilus anshuiensis | reverse complement strand
TATTAAAAAATGTCCTGGCTCTTCCAAGCTTTATAATGGCAGTGAATTGTGGTCGAGATTTTGGGGGTTAATAAAGGTCTCCTGAAGCGAATGATGTGTTTTTTTTTTTTGCTCTCTCCTTTGCGCTTCCCCATTCGACTCTTCTCACCTGAGCTTATGCTATGCCTACATCCTACGTCATCCGCTGGAACGCACCTACGATAGTTAGCACAAGCTAGAGATTAAAAGTTTTACATTTTTCTTACACAAACACATCGATTTGCTTCAGAAGGCCTTTATAAACCCGCTGGAGCTGTGTGGAGCACTTTTTATGATGGATGGATGCAGTTCTTTGGGCTTCAATATCTTGGAAGCTTGGAAGAGCCAAGACAGTTTTAATATAACTCCCGACTGTATTCATCTGAAAGAAGAAAGTTATAAACACCTAGGATGGCTTGAAGGTGAGTAAATCATGGGGTAATTTTCATTTTGGGGTGAACTATTCCTTTAAAATAAAATAAATATGATTTTTGAGAATGGGCAAAAATTGGATGAATCCCCAAACCTGTGGGATGGTGAAATTGTGCACCACATGACAACAGATGGGAAATGACCTTTGCTCATTACATAAGAATGAGTGTCTCTTTAATTATTAAACTCTCTTTATCTCAACTTGGCAAAGTAATTTACCCGGTAACAAATGCTTTAATTAAAGTACTATTAATATTTATAAGGATTCATGGGCTATTATTTTATAATTGCTATTTGCGTATAAAATTACAAATATATAGAGTGGTACCACAAGTCTGAGATCACTTGTGGAAATGAAGCAAAAACTTGTTTTGCTTTATTTTTAATTGAATTTTAAAGAAAACCAATATATTGTTAGCAAAACAGGTGCAAATAAAGTGAAACTAATTACTAGTGAGTCTAAAGGCCCAATTACAACGATAGAACTAAGAATAATGAAGAACGATAACTATAATGATAAGCATATTAGCACCCACACAAACGCACAATAACATTGTTTATTATAAGTACACAAGTTTTGTCTGTCACTTTAAAATGATTGGGCGCTTTAATGCAGGATGGTTTCTAATTGGTTGTCAATGTTTTTATTGTTCCTCCACTTATTGTTCATCCTGAAAGTGATTTCAATGATATCGTTCCTCAGTACTGTTATCACTGTAGCTGTGATGTGGACTTCACTATTCGCATGGAATTAGAACGATTATTAAAACTTTATAGGCCAAGTTATCAACCTTGGTGTGAATGGTCCTTAAGTCTTCATTTTCAACATTTGGAAAGTATCCAAATTAACTCATGTTTAATCTTTTCATCTTCACCTCAATGCTTATGAAAAACTGAAGACTTTCAGACTTTAGGAAAACATACTAAAAAATCCAGAACTCACTTTAAATGTCAGATTAAATTAAAAAATAATAATACTAATAAAATTATTAGTATTAGCCCACAGGTCTGAATATTCACCCTGAGTAAATGTTAATCAGCATTCTAAGTCATCGCAGTTAAAAACAACCGGCAGACAAAAATACTGTTCTTTAGGTGTTTACCCGTGTAGCCCGAATGCTACTGCTGTACATGTGCATAAACAAGCATTTAATGAACCACAAAAAATACTGTCTGTGCTCCCAAAGGGAATGTAAATGTACAGTTTAAAATTGGAAAAACCCGATGTTTTATACTAGTCTCAGATAGTTCGACCGATATTTGTAACAGAACCTGAGAGTGGAGGAGGGTTAAATGTGCATCATCCACTGGCATAATAATGCTTAACTGGGTGTATATGAACAATCTCAGCATTGTTTCCCCCCCTCGTTTTCTCTCTGAAATAGAGAAAACATCCTTTTTCAACCATTTCTGTTCTTTAGCGCTCGCATGTAAAGTGAGATGTGACTTATCAGCTGTTTTCTTTTACATTTGCAAAAACAAGTCATTTTGATGATTCGTTTTTCGTTTTGAATCATTTTCCATTTCCTCTTTCCTTTCCCATACAGTATGTGCGTCTCTGTGAGCTTCTCAATGAGCTTTGTGTCAGCATATCAAAACACATACTAACATGGACTTTTTAGCAACAACAAAAAAAAAAGAATGAAATTTGCAGAGTTTTCATTTGGACAAAGGAAACCGTTTGCGTCACTATGGCATTCGGGCCGAAAGGAAACAATCACTGCCCTGTGTGGACTTTTTATGGCATGTGGGAGAAAGCCAAATGAGCATTACTGGCCTGCGACTCAGTGGTCACAAACAAAAGGACCGCAAGAGACACTGAGGTGTTATAATTCATTTTAAGCATTCAAGGGGCCATGAGTCCAATAAACCACATGTGAAATATGGTTGCTTCCACACGCATTGACATCCAAAATCAATGCGAGGTGAATCCATTTAAAAGTTGCCAATATCCTAGATTTTGCTTTTCTTTATTGGTCCTTTTCAACTTTTATAATGCAAACCTCTCTTCTTTAAAAACATCAGCTATTTTGTCGTCAAAATCCATCAAAGTGATACAATCAGAAAGTGTCTCTGCTCAGTTCAGGGGGTGAAAAGCTTCCGAATGCCACACACGTTGCAAAGGTCACTTTTTTCCATAGCAGATCCCACATGCTTTCACATGTATTGCCGGTTGCATGATAGACAGGGCAGTTTGCGTTCAGGGGTTTCCAGAGAGAACTGTTCTGGAAAGACATCAAAGGCGATATTACATATAATAATAATGGTCTTGTCACTTTGATGGGTTCAGGAGACCTGAGATAAAGCACTTCTTTCCTAAAATGCAAGGTTGGAAAGGTCGCCATAAAATTTATTGTTTCTCTTGAGTATTTTATGTTACTTAAAAGTATAGGCCTACAGAAATAAAGCAATTCAGACACCTTTTGTATGATGTAAAGAAAAAACTGATTTGTTTTTTATTTTTTATTTTAATAAATTATATATTTTTGTTTTATTTAAATCTACTGTCATTTATTTTATTACGTTTAACTATATTTATTGACATTTATTGTTAAATTTAATCAAATAAATGACATTTAAACAAAACGAATGAATACCATTTTAAAAATGTAACAATTATAGGCCTACTTTAGACTTTTTGAATTGATTATATTAATTTTTTTCATTTATTATTAACAATAAATGTTATCAAAATCATATATTTACAAAATAGGTGTTGTAAAAGGAGGAGGACAGCTGCTTATTACTCCGAAGACAAAAAGTCACATTAAGCTGAAGAAGAAAGGGAAAGGAGTGAAGAAGGTGGAGAGGGGATGATGCTGGATATCGCCCATCTGTGCACAGGAACGACAAGGCATTACTTCTGGGCCGTAGCTGACAAGTGAATTGAGTAATTGCCAATCGTGGCAGGCTTGTGCTAATGAGATTTCATTCCTGAGCCCCGAGCCAGTCTCTCCTCATGCATGATGGAGTTTAATTATGTGTGAGTACAGAGATGAGCAAGATGTTTGGGCATGATGTTGTCCTAAATGAACTTCTCATTCACTCACACCGTTCATGCCATCATGCCAAATTTCCTCCATGAAAATTTTGGAGGGGAAAATGTCATGCATATTCATTTCATGCATAATTTACAAAGCTAGACTGCCTGACGCACTCTGAAAAATGAAGGTTCTTTTTTGGGCATCAATGAAGAACCGTCAATATCCATGGAACCTTTCCATTCTATTAAAAAGGTGCTTTTATAGTGGAAAATTGTTCTTTAGATTATGTTCAGTTGAAGGTTCTTGTACCAAAAACATACTTTGGGGAACTTAAGAGTACCTTTTAAGATTTGTCATTAATTTCTATTACCAGTCCTAGAAATCACCTTTGCACCTTTCCTTGTATTTCCAGGTTGTATTTGATTTTTGTGGTGGAATGACACATAGGTGGTGTCAGTGGGTTCAGTCCAGTAGTCACTGAGTGGTGCTGGCAAGCCTCTGGGTCACCGCATGATCTGAGCCCTTTATAGACGGTCACAAAGAGCTGAATGAGTCGATCTATGGGAACACTGACAGGCTATCGTCCTCAGGCGCTGCATGCGGCTAACCTGTGTTAAAAATCAAAAGAGTAATGATATCAGGGTCATCCTAAACAAATAATATTCATCTTCAATATCATTTGAATACAGTGGTCTGGTAAAAGAAAGATGAATCCATTTGAAAAATCACCATTTGAATCCATTAGATTTTTCTGTTTGGAAACTTTAAGAGAAAAAAATGACTAACAATAACATATAAAAGGAGATTTGAGAATGTGGACTTCTCAAATGGAACCAAGAACGTCAAACTGGAATGTCCCAAAAGTAGGTCAGCGGTAACCTTGTGTGGGATTAGTCAGAGGTGTTTTAGTCCACTGAAACCCTCAGATATTTGTGTTAGAGGCATTATGAATCACATAACTCAAGGGCAAAACACTGACAATGTGTCATCATCCATTTGTACGTAAGAGCATACAGAGAAAAATTTGTTACAGAAATTATATCAGGCCAGCACTTTATTCCATGAATAAATACCTCCTTAGCTCACAAAGCTGACCCCATCCTTAAGCTGGAGAGAGATAAATTACTTTTTCTGAACTGAAATTTCATGTCTCTTCATTTGCTGCCATGTTTTGGTCCTCCTAGGTCAAGGACACCCTTGAGGGCACTTGAGGAGAAGTCACTTTTGATGTGTGTCTACAAAGCATTTGGTCAAGATGAGTGCAAAAGCACTGTGTACTGTAACTACTATGTTTCTCTATGTACTGGTTTTTATACAGTACTGTTAAAGTACCCGAGTTTTCAAGCTTCAAAATGAACACAAAATTATCATCTACTGTACATACATAAAACTTAAGTGTTAAGTCGTACAATAGATTTTTGTGAGGAACAGATCAAAAATTAAGTTGTTAATTGAAGATCTCCCCCTCCAGAGGAAGGTTCACTAAGCTGAACTCGAGAACCCCCAAAAAAACCAGTAAACTAGCGAATCATTCTCTGTATGCTATGCTATGCTTCAGATGCACGCATTGTGAACCGGATCAACCAATTGATTTAAAATATCTGATTCAAAAGAATTATTCATTAACGAATCGGACATTGTTTTCTCATGAATGTGAATTTTGGTCTATTCTTGACACGAAGATACCATATGACAACAGAAGATTAAGTAGGCCTAATATGGAATAGGGGTCTACTTTTATGTATTCTAAATGCATTCAGAAAAGTACATTCTGTAAAATTACTCCTTTTGTGTTTCAGAGAAGAAAGTCCTACAGGTTTCGAAAGACATGAGTGTGAGTAAACGATGACAGTTTTCATTTTTGGGTGAAATATTCCTTTAATGTTGCTCTATATAGTCATGTGGGAATTCACAGGTGTTTTGGGGAGGTTTAGTCTGACAGATGGTCTGAAAGTCGGGGTTCAGAATGTATGTCAGTAGGTCGCCATTAAAGGGGAGCCATAAACACTACAAATCCTTGTTAGAGCAATGACAGCCCACTCTTTGACCTGAGGCATCAACATATTCGCAGGCATTAGAGAAAAGTCACATCTTACTCATCTACAACAATATCTTTTGGCTAAATCCTCAAACAAGCAACTGTAAGAATGCATTAAAATTGTATCCATTCAAACCACACACACATACATAGGCTACATATTAGGAATCATAGGTAGTTTGACTTAAATACGTTATGACACACATTTAATGCATAAAAAAATATATATATTGTACGTTATAATTTGCATGTTAATGTATGCCCACACATTCCCAACAGCTGACTTGCATTTTCTCACCCGTTCCTTTTAGCTGTATGTTTTCCTTTATTTTATAGAGTCACTGTTGCAGTTTCTGTTTGGGTACTCAATAGTAAAAGCTGTCTTTTGTCTGTCTAGGGACATTTGCGCCATGTCACCCTGTGGAAGCGCGGACCAGCCCCCCTTCAGAGTCTGTCACAGGCGGTCACTGCAGGATCTTTTGTTGATCATGTAGCTGTTGCAGTTTCAGCTGAAAACATACCTCTGGTTTTACTGTATGGCACACACATTAAAGAAGCATTTTTGGTGGGGATTTCTACTAGCCCAGAAATTTGAGGAGTGAATCAGAAACGTTACTGGTGGTGGTTTGGCTTTTAGAGACTTGTTTGTTCTGTAAAATACAATTTAGTAATCTTTTGGTTAGCTCAGATTCAAAAGAAAAATTCATAATCAATAAAAAATATTATTATTATTAAGATTAATATGAGTGGACTAGCTGTAGTGCTGTGACGTAACAACACTGCCATCTACAGTCAATTATATAATTATATTAAGAGTTTATATCTGTTATGCATAGGCTATTTATAATATGTTAGAAATATCGTTTATTTGAATATTGTGAAAATTGTGAATATTCATAACTTAAACATTATCATATTAAGTTTCTTAAATAAAAAAAAATAAAAATTGAAATAAAAAAGTTAAACTAAATATTAACCTCTTTCCGTATCAATGACCAATCATTGTCAAAGGTGAACTTTTAAGCCAATCAGCTTTCGTTTTTACTCAAGTGCGTCATCAAACCTGCGTGTGGTAAACGCCACAGTTGAAAATAAACTCAACATTAGATAAAATGTCGGTAAAAAAAAATAAAAATATTGGAGTTTTTCAGGATAAGTGTTAAGTGTATCGACACGGTAAGTAGATTTAGATGGAATGGGGCTCTCCATTCGATTATAAATGTTTGTATGATATGTATTGATATTGATTGGAAAGATTATATTGCATCCTTGATTACTATATTGAGGAGAGATCGTCTGTGTACGACAAACAAAACGTCCGCAAACAAAACGTTTTGAAAAATGCAACATTGTGTGGGATAGTTGAGTACATTGTAATGTTCACATAATGATATGAGCTAGTATAGGGCATCTTAGCTTGCAGATTCAGTATTTGCACTGTTATAGTAGAAGGTCTACTGTAGTTCAGATCAAGTGTGTATGTAATGCAGAGACAACGACTCCTAGTGGTGTAAATCTGCAACCTCTTGGTTAAAACTCTCCCTGAAGGGCTGTCTCCATACTGTACTTGCATGTATGGGAATATGTTTGTGTAGTCAGCAGGATAACATTCAGAAGAAGCTTGTCATGTCAAACCCCAGGCAGACTAAAATGTGCCAAGAAAGTCTGATCAATTTAAGACGCCCCTGATTCTTAAATATTACTCTTTTTTTTTTAAGACGCCCCTGATTCTTAAATATTTTCCTTTTTTTTTTTTTTTACCTTTGCATCATAATGACTCCAACATGCATGTGTTTGATTCGGTATCAAAATGCCTAATTTTTAATACAACGGAAGTTAATTCAAATAAGGATGTGTTGTGTTTGACAGTTTGTGACATAATTATACATTTTGTTAGACTGTATACAATTTAAGATGCTCTGTATATACCATTAGTGTAAAAATTAACTCACTTTTTAGTGAAGTAATGTAAATTAATTACCCTCTCTAAATACAATAAATTTGTCTACTTGTTATAATATTTTCTGTTAGAAAGCGGGTATTGTAGCTGTGCACTTCCTGTCTTCATAGCACTGACAAGTGAATTTGTTTTTCCAGTAAGTGAGATCACTTGGAGAGGGGGTCCCCGTGACCACATATTTCCCATCTTTCCTAATGATTTGGTGGCTTTCTGAACTAATGTGAAGGTAATCGTCTGAGTTGTAGTTTTTGCGGACACAGCATCCATTGCCTTGACAGAGACTTTTGCTACAGAGCTGGGCCGCAGAGGTGACATTGGCAATGTAGGGGTTTAAAGTATCAGATAGGTATGCAGACAAGGCTTCACATGAGGTCTGAAAGGAAAGAGAAGCATTAAAATTACTGTAATTTTGTCATGCTTATGTCATGTCATTCCAAAAACATGATTTTCTTTCTACTATGGTTCAGGTTGGGTCTATTAAGCTTTAGAAATACAACATAGCACAGTAATAGTGGTCCATACAACTTGCACTATATTCAAAGTCTTCTGAAGCCATATTATATATTTATGTGTAGTCCAAAACTAAAATCTTTATTTGCTGACGATTCCATGAGCTCTCACATTTTACCTGTTTTTGTGTACTATAAACATGTTGTTTGATATCAAAAACATTGCATATTATGGATTTTGTGACCAGTTGTTAATTTACAGTATATATCCATTTTGCTGGAGAAACAAGTGGCGGTGCGGTTGTCACGCTCACCAGCACAGCCATAGACAGAACTGTGACTTCTAAACAGAGGTATGTACCGAACCACCATTTTTGTGTGCTGTTACACCCCTATCAGTTGTCATTGGTGTAAAACCTGGCACAAAGCATTATGACCTATCATTGATTGAGATGTGAGAGCATTATGGAGCTCAACGTCACCAGTCTCAGGAAAATAGCAGCAATGATATTCTACAGATCATTATCTTTTGTGTTTTATATTAGATACATGAATAATATGTAAAAAAAAAAAAAAAACTATTGCTTTAAGAAAAAAAAAGAAATTACCTTGTCTTTGTAATCAGCACTAGCCCCCCATAGCACAGCCCCGGAAGCTCCCAGGGCTGCACTCTCACCGATACTGCTTACCAAATCAATCTATAGAAAAACAGACAGCATATTACTGCAAGAAACCTATATGGCCTAGACCTGTGGTTTCCTAGAGTACCCTCAACACTGTGCAATCTGCATGTATCCTTTGTCTGACACCCATTTCAGGCCTTGAAGCAGAGATCGCACTGTCATAGTGTTTGGGAATATTCACGTATAATTTAAACTCAATCACATGATATCAGATATAAAAAGCAAACATTTTAGAAGAGAATGCAACATCATGGTTGTTTGAACCAATGAGCATTAAGCTGTGTCATCAGCAAGTCGTTTCCCATCGTGCTTTTGGTCAACGCAACTGCATGGCCAGCTCGCTGTTGCGAGAGAGTTTGCGAGAGTCAGCATGACATCACAGCAAAGCAGACTGCCCTCTGACACATTTCTAATTGGCATGCATTTTGCGGTGATCACCCATGATCGGTTCTTTGCAGATTTTGCTCATCTCAAACGAGCCTAAGCTCTTCAGACTTATTATAAAATTTGAAGCTGAACTTCAAGATGCTGACCCTCCAAGAGCAAGTTTACATACTCCTGGCCTAGACTATGCTTTCCATGTTTTGGTTGTACCTGCCATGGTCAATAACAGCCAGTAGTCTCCATACTATACCTCATTCATGTAAAGTTCCTTTTGGTCTCTTAAGAGAGGCCGTAGGTAGACGTAGACTGGTGCAGTGTGGCGCCGATTTGGCAGGGCTGCCACTCTTGTTGCCTCTTGCACCTGGTGACGAACAAACAGTGCAGCGCTCCTGCTTCCACTCACAGAAACTGGCAGATATGCTGATGGGTAAAGGGCAGTGCTAACCTCCCACAGCCAGAGCAGCTCGTTGTTCAACTGTTTTGTGTGCTCTGAGCAAGTACCTGTATAGTTTGACTCCTCAAAGTCATAGTTATAGCAGTCTGGGAACAAGTAGTAGCCCCACAGATGCAGAGGTCGAAGATCGATTCCCATTTTCAGAGTTTCTTCCATGAAACGTCTGGCTTCATGCTGGAATTGTAAGCTGGCATCGCTGAATGCCTGTTGCAGGTCAAGGGAAGAATTCTGCTGGAGGGTATAGTTGACAGACAGTTCTTTGTAGATCTCCTTGTCGTCCAAATTCCGGTCAAACATTGGAAGCCACTCTTCCCAATCCATGACAGCGAGACCAGTGGTTGAGTCCAGAATGTACTGGGTAAACTCTTCCTTAGCTTTATCCAAACTAGCAGACAGGTAGCCCCTCTGCGGGATGCCACCATTATACTCTTTCAAGGAGTGGAGGTCTACATAGGGGTAAAGGCCAATTCGATTTTTGTAGAACAGGGTAAGGGATTGATTGCGTTCCCTGGCAGGTGTGGTGACCGCCTGGAACAGCGATAAATCTAGAGGGACCTTCAGTTGTTGGCATTTAGAAATAGGAGCATTCCATAACAGCACAAAAGGCCTATGGAAGAGAGGAACTACTGTTGGTGGAGGAGACAGTGATGTGATAAGATGCCCGAATGTAATGAAGAGAAAGGTGTAAAATGGTAACCGTTGTTTCCTTTGGTCTCCCATCTGCGTACAGTGATTGAGATTAAAAATTATAATAATGTTTTAAAATAAGTAAAACATTTGTGTAGCAGTATCTTATAAGATTGTTTTGGCACAATAAAATACAGCATTGCAGAAATAAACCCTGAAGTATTCACATTATCTTTGCTAGAACAACGTGACAAATGGTATGCATTTTTAAAACATTCTTGTATGGTGGTTTGTCTAGAGCTTTCTTATAATTCATCAGAAATATATGGAGCTAAGAGATGTCTTTATAATTAAAATGCATATTCTTAGTTAGTTTTAAATTTAGAAATAATGAGTATCCTACCGAGTCAATACAGGTTTCTCCTGTAGCAAGAATCAAATGTAGCTTGCTCAGGTTCCTGTTAAATATTAGCAGAGGTCAATGTTTAAAAACGCAAGACTGTGCTTGTTGTATGTAACTGGAAAAGCAGTGTAGTTAGAAATTATTAATATGCTCTCTGGTTACTTTTAAATACCATTTCCTAAACATCAGGTCACCTAGGCCTAAATCAACTTTATATTTAATGATATACCAAAAGTTTGTTGTTGTTTCATTTCGTACAATCATTTTGTACTTTTGGAATGCAAGAAATATCATTATCATTATCAGATCATTATCTTATTCAATCTGGTAAAAGCAAATGATGTTTGAGTTCAGACCTCTTCGAGACTTAAGGTAATTGTACAGACAGTAGAAGATAGTGTTTGGTTTAGATTTTTTTTTTTAAGTATTTGAACTTTTTGTATTTACCTGTATTTTTGATTCGTGTCAAAACCTCAGCCCCAACTGTAACGTAAAATATGGTCGAAGGGGCATTGGGGCCTGGACAGCTTGCTATCACGAACGAATCCCCAAGGTTATCAAGACATTTTGCAGGAAAATGTAATGCCATCTTCCAGTTGAAGCTCAACAGAAGTTGGGTATAATGTGATCAGATGATGACCCAAAGGGGGGAGGCTCTACAATTTATTAAATCACATACATTTTACTCCATGCACTGTGAATGTTTACATAAATGTCATGTTTGATAAAGGGATTAAAATGTAAGCAGACTTTGTTTGGAAATTGATATACAGGTGGCTTAGTTGAAGATCAGATCAAATTGTATAACAAATTGTTGAAGAAATCTGGGTAGATACAAAGGATTTGCGTAGTTGTTTTCTGTAATGCATTCCAAGATTTTGACAATGAGAATCAAGACCAGGTTACAATCCTTTATTTGCAGTGCATCAAGACTCAAGCGACATTTGTCTTCATCGAGTATTTGATAAATGGTATTGCTTAATGTAAAAAAAAAATCAAGTAATGAATTACACATTGCATAAATGACTGATTTTGAGATGAATAAAAAATAACTCTGTGGAAATATATTTTGGAGAACTTTAGCACTGAGGTAAAATAAAATAAAAAATAAGACACTGACCAATAACGAAGGCTCTGATAATAGTGTCTCATACAAACTACGATCTACATGCAACAAAATGCAGCATTTTAGAAAACTACATACTGAGTCAAAACGGGTCAGAAAATAGTGATAAAACATGGTCCGATTATCCTTCAACCTGAAACTGGACATGTAAGACAACCTGTAGACCTCTATTACAGTTTGCAGATTTTGCTAATTAAAAGTATTCAAAGTACTGAAAGATGTTGAGGCATAATACCTTTCTTTGTTTTCAGTATCGATCATTCTGGCCTCATTCAAACAAGAGCAAAAAAAGACACAGTTTAACGTACAATCATAATGAGTTTTCACGCACCACAGCATACTGTGGTTTAGCAAATGCAGACTTACATGAGTAAACATAGGCTACATCTTCATAATCTTTGGTTTAACACACATTTCAGGAATTTGGGGGACAAAAACAATAAAATGAGACTTTGTACTTTAATGAAATTCAACTAGCTTCAACTCTGGTTGTGTCCACTGAATTTTCTCATCATTAATATGATGAGTACAATGATTTATTCTAGTGTGCAATATTGATAAAAGCTTTAAAATATGATGAAAGATATAAAGATTAATTGTTTCATGTAATGGTATAATGACAAACTTGTCATGTTGGCATTTGTATTGTGTTTTATACAACTTTTAATAAAATGAGAACAGTAACATCTTAACATGATTTTGTGTATACTATCTGTTTTCCCTTTTTTGAGAATATTATAAATTGAGGCATATTTTATTTTATTATGAGTTTAACCATTAGGCTAAGGATTATTTTGACCCACTAGCACAATTCACTTCAAATAAGGATGAATTGATATATAATTATTTTAAGTTTAGCTATTTAGTATGTAGCAATTTTGAAAAATGTAACATTTGGTCAGTTTAGATTATAAAGCATGACATGTTTATATAATATGTGGATCCTACCTCATTTAGGTAAGTTTTGCATACCCAGCGCTCCCTGACTTTGAAGTGCTCTGATAGCAAGTATTGTTGTAAGTGATAAGCTTGCTAATATACATCACGGGAAGCATCTTGGTGTCAGTGCTTTTTAAAAACAGACTGCATAGATTTAACCTTTCCTGTCAGAAAACAGTGACAAGTTAACAATCATCAAGCATTCAAGTTTGTGCAAACAAGGCTTGCATCTCATCTACATTAGCATACAGCACCATTGTAACATCTATCATTTTTCAGTATTGCAAAATCACAAATATTAAAACCTGACTGAGTCATGATGTGCCATCAAAGTGGCTCTTTAGCCGCTTTTCATTAAAGGTGAAGTGTGTCATTTTTCTAATCTGAGATAGGAGAAAATACAACTGTAATTTAGCTATCTGTAGGTTGCTAAATTTAGTTGTCAACCGTGATCAAATTAATTGCAGCATTTGTTATTTGGTATCTTTAAATCAAATTCTCATATATATTTATCAGCCATTGACCACCTTGCTCTCTAAGCTACCGGCGTTGCCTGTCTAAAAATCTTTATTTTGGTTGACCACTAGTGTAAACTTTGGCTTTGTAGCATTTTAAAAACATTTCTCTGTTTGTGAATCTGACCAGCTGAACATGCCAACAGTGTCTTAATGAATGATGTGAGTTTGGGCGGGGCTATCTGTTTATTCAGCCAATGGGGGGAGTGTTTGGGAAACCTGTTTGGGAACATTAATTGTTGTTTTTGCAGTTCCACCTGAGGCCTATTTCATATAACAACTTTACCAAATAAGCCAGGTTTATTTCAGTTAGTCTGACTAAGGCCCTGTCCACACGAACGTGGTTATTTTTAAAACCGCAGCGTTTTCTACGCGGTTTGGCCATTCATCCACATGCAAACGCAGCACCAGTTCACTGAAACCGAACATTTTTGAAAACGCCTGCCAGGGTGAAGATTTTCAAAAACTCCGGTTGCAGTGTTATCATGTAGACATCGAAACCGGAGTTTTTGGCTTGTGACGTCGGAGACTTTGCTGTTATCTCCGCCTACTGGAAACTTTAGGCCAACATGGCTTTACGGTTGAGATTATATCGCCACCTGTTGGTTTGGCATGCTCTTGACAGTGCTTCATAGCTTGCGTTTACGTTTTCATGTGGACAGAGATTTTTTTAAAAACGGAAGAAGGAAAAACTCAGTTTATAAAAATACACGTGTACGTGTGGACATGGCCTAATTGTCAGTTGATTTGTTTCAAAATAAGTCAGACTAACTGAAATAAGCATGGCTTGTTTGGTAAACTTGTTTTATGACACAGCCCCCTGATGATGTTAGTGGTGCAGAAAATACACACTTCACCTCTAAATAGAACTGAAGTTCAACAAGAGGAGTAGAACAGTCAGGATGAACGCGTTTTGTAAAGGCACAGCACTATCCTGTATGTCTTTGTCAACCTCTGGTTTCTTCTTTCCCTCCTCCAAATCCTCTTTGATCATGTTGTCCTCCTCTGTCTCCTCCGGCTCTATGCTATCACAGCGCTCTCCTTCATACCCCTGATAACAGTGACAGCGGAACTTGTCGGCCAGCATCTGCCACTCATTCTTAGATGGCTGTCCGGTCACGTTGAAGGTGCCGTTTCGATTGGACAGAATCCGATAGCTGCCGCGGCTCAGGTGCAGGTAGTGTGGTGCCTGTGGGTCTCTACGGACACATCGCCCATTGGACTGACACAGTAAGTCGCTACAGATTTCTGCTGCCCGGGTAACGTTAGTGATGTACTGACCCAGTCTATGGTTCAGAAATGCCTTTACTTTGGAACAGTTGTGCTGAGGGGACAGAGGAAGTTACAGTAAGTTAAAACTGTGGCATTAAACTACAGGAAACTTAGTGCAAAGTTTGCTGGCAAGTTTATTAATGCATTCTGTATTGAGCCAGAAATCAATGTAAATGTCACATTGCATTGCAATCATTGTATCTCGTGACCTTTTGCATGTGTTAAAGTGTCGCTGCTACAGAAAATATCTAGAACAGGGTTTTTCAAACTTTTTGATGACACAGACCCCAAAATATGGTGGTCCCATTAAGACAGTGATTCTCAACCAGTGGGTTTTTATTGAAAAACATATGGTTCTTGTAACTTCTAGAATCATAAAATGAATTGTGTTTAATGTATTATATCAATGATCCCAGTTTCTTTTAATCAAAAAGTTTGGAAACAAGCAGCTTTGTCATAATAACAGCATAAATGTCTAAATTATCTGATTTAATGTCTGAATTATCTGATCTAAATTATCTGTCGACTTTTAAGTCAAAAGGTTTAGAACCACTGCTTTACAATGGATCAAAAAAATGTATCACCTGAATGTATTTTAGAATTTTTGTCAAGTGAAAATGTATCACCTGAATGTATTTTAGAATTTTTGTCTAGTGTATATCTGAAATGTCTTTTAGAACTTTTTGTTAATTGTATACCTTGTGTAATTTATTCTGAGATCGCCATGAAAATATCCTTGATGCTGGCATGGCATTAAAAAGTGAATAAATAAATAAATTACAATGGATCACCTTTAAAAATTAGCTGTATATTTGACTATTATTCCAACAAACCTGCCTGCAATTTTCAAGTCATCATGGACACCTTGATTAGCTGTTTTAGGTGTGTTTGATTAGATCTGGAGCTAAACTCCAAAGGACAGTGGGTCTCCAGAAGAAAGGTTTTCTTGAAAAGCTTGAAAATCCCTTGTCGAGGAATTTTGTCCTTGAAGCATTTTTTTTAACTAATAAGCACAGCAGTCTTGACTAATGAGACAAATGTCATTGTAGAAGAAGGTACCCGTGAACAGGTGTTTTGAGATATTTCAGGTATATCAAATGGTGTTAAAAATCTCACCCTTGAAGAAGTGAGGTTAAGATCCCCCCAAATGACAAATCCTGCAGCACCCAAAGCAGCGCTTTCTCCTATTGTATGTATCAAGTCTTTCTGTGAAATGAAAATGAATAAAGAAATTAATGTATATACGTATATAACATCATTGCAATGAAAATTTCCTAAAATATAAATAGTTTAACTGAAATTATTACTGTATAAGTGTTTGTTCTGTTAGACCACAAGAGGGAGCTCTTGATTTCAGACACAGTTTTTGTGTTTAGAGCAAGGGTCTCAAACTCAGGGCCACAGCTCTGCAGAGTTTAGCTCCAACCAGCTCCAACTCACACCTGCTTGGAAGTTTCTAGTAATCCTGAAGACCTTGATTAGCTGGATCAGGTGTGTTTGATTAGGGTTGGAGCTAAGCTGTGCAGAGCTGTGGCCCTCCAGGAATTGAGTTTGAGACCACTGGTTTAGAGCAAGGGTGTCCAAACCTTTTCCTGGAGGACCACTGTCCCACACAGTTTAGCTCCAACCACACACCTGAACCAGCTAATCAAGGTCTACAGGTGCACTAGAAACTTCCAGGAAAGTGTGATGGAGCTGTTTGGAGCTAAACTCTGCAGGACATTGGCCCTTTAGAAATGTTAAAATTTGTCTAGAAATGTTAGAAAATGATATAAATGTTATGATCACCATTTGTTTTTGAACATATAACAATCAGAAGATTCAAACAGAGACTCTTCTTGACTGTATGATAAAATTGTATTGAGGACTTGTGAATGATTCCCCAAAGTGCATCTTGTTATATTTAGATTTCTGATTGAATATATGCTCCTACCTGGGTCAGAAACGCCATGGCGTCATCTCTATACCCCAAGCGTGTGTATACATATGTAGGCAGCTCATAGGGCAATGAGGTAAGGGAGGCCAGTCGCAGCGACTCCAGTACCCTGTTCTGTGAGAAGTGCAGGTTGCGAATGCTGTCCATATGGCCTTTGCGTATAGCGAGGGCTGGGAAGAGGGCAGTACTGCTGTTCCACAACCAAAACAGCTGGTCGTTGCGTTTGCTCTCCTGTTGGGGGCATGTGCCGTTGTAGTCGTGTGCATGTACATTGTAATTGTGACAGTCAGGGTAGAGATAAAAACCCCAGAGTCCGTGCGGACGAGTTTGTGTACCGAGCTTCAGTGTGCCCTGCATGAACTCCTTGGCGCTCTTCTCAAAGCGCAAGTGTGCCAGTTCTTGCACCTGTTTCTCGGTCACATTAAGGTAAGCCTGTGCAATCAGCTCACTTGAACGCTGTCGGTAAATGTACTTTTTGTTCCAGTTACGATCCCACTGTGGCCGCCAGAACTCCCAGTCGATCACAGCCAGGCCACGGAAGTCTTCTGAAGGGATGAAGTGTGCTATGTCTTTTCGGGCTTTGTGAAGATGTGCTTCAAGGCTGCTGTTCTGAGGTAGGCCTCCATTGATGGGAACCCCTTGCTCGTTGTAGAAAGGGTAGTAACCCAGGCGGTTGGCATAGAAGATGGTGACATTTTGGCCCGTGTGGACGGCTCGTGGACTGCCACTGATATGGAAAAGATCAAGGCTGACGTTGATATTGTACTTCAACATACACATATCCAGTGGAGCATTCCAGGCTGCCAGGAAAGGCTTGCGGCCCACCAGAGGCAGCTTTGCAGGTTTCTGGCAAATGGCAGAATGGACCTGGATCAACAGCCAGGAACAGATGATGGCACAGGCTACGGGCACAGTGTGGTGTTGCAAGGCCCCGCAGGGCACACCGGGCATTCTGCTACGTGACTCAGCACAGGCAAATGTCAATCATCCTGTGAGGGACAAAAAAAGAAGTGAGGTAAGTAGCACACAGAGTTATACAGTGTTTGCACAATAACTGGTACATTTACATTTAGCATGATTTATCCAATGCGACTTGATAGCTTAAATGATAGCTTAATGTGAAATAGCATTTGTAAACAAATTAATTCATGTGGTGAATTCAGAGTCAAACAGGATATTCAATTAATCAAAACAAAATAGGATGGGATTGGATTTCATGCCAGAGTGGATTGGATTTCATACCAGTAACTTTATATATAAGAACTGAGCCAACCCTGAATGTGAATTTGTTAAAACAATGCCTAAATAGCTATTTTGTTAACAGTAGACTGTGCAACCAAGATGAAAGTCATTTCCGAGACAGCGTTATTTAATTAAGGAAATCTTATGCAGACAAATGTTGTTTCTTAAGAATAACATGCACTGAATTGAAATGCTGTCTTAAATGCATGTTCATGCTAATTTTAAGTTTATACTAAGTTTAGTGGTGCAAACATTGAATATCTAAGCAAAGAAAAAAGCAATTAAGACTGATTGTAAAGTAAAATTAGCTTGCAAAACTTTGCAGCTAAATGAACACATACAGTATAGACAGTCAAGAAATACAAGCATTTTTGGTACTGGCACAGTAGATGATGTCTAAAATGGCTTAGGTGTTCATCTTTAAGATGGACATGAAGCCATTTGTCCAAAGTCTTAAGCCAAGTTAACTGTGCAAAGTAGGGAAAGGTCAAGCATAAACATCACATTTTGTGCTTCAGCTTGGTTTGATTATGAGTCAAACATTACTTTGGGGGTTGCAGTCATCAGTCAAACCAGCAGTTAACCACAAGGGGAATGGCCAAATCCAGCCACATACTCTCACCAGTGTGGCACCCACATAGCCATAATCATAGCTGCCCTCGCCAGATGCCCTATCTGCATGCTAGAGCATTAAAAGACAAGACAAAGATAAAGGGTATGAATTTCATTGCATTAGATATAACCAACTGGCATCTGCAAACAACTACTCTTAGCTTTTCTCACAACTAACACTGGTGTCAAGGTGAATTTTAGCAGATATATAGTCAGATGCTCTCAAGTGTCCAAAAACTTTTAGGACTACTGTATGCATAGCACAGTATACTAAACCTCTCATCTGACTTTCATTATTTCATTGTGAATTGGGAAAAATGTGAAAATTGTGGTTTTAGTAATAGTCTCCAAGTTCGTAAAAAATGTTACGGGATGTTCTTTAGTACCAGATGATCAAGAGTCTCAGTTTCTCTCAGAATAAGGCATGGAACCAATCACTACTAAGCATGGCAGTAACACATGTATTGGGAGGTTATTAATGCCAGTCATGTGCTAAATCAGAGGTTGAAAAATGAGGTATGGCGTGGAATGTTGCGGATGAAGGCAAATTGTGGAGCCCCGTGGTGGTTGTGTTATTGAGTGGAAAGAGCCTGGCTGAGAGCACCGTAGCTCCTTTTTCCCCTAGGACTGGCGCCGGGCCCGTGCCATGAGGGGGAAGAATTAAACCACTTCCTGCATAATAAGACCTCTGCTTTGCATCGAGCTTCACAGATGATCTTCATGGCATTTGTGCATGGAATACCTTCACACACTGATCATGTATAAAAGGCTTTATTTATAATACTGTGGCTTGTGACAAAGGTTATTAAATATGTAGAAGAGGAAGGATCCCACATGTGATTATGCCTAAGTATGCGAGGGAATTCAAGTTGGGGAATGAATAAAACTTTCCATGAAGCTTTAGGGTTAGCCGTCAATGAAAACACTTGGAGAACTGAAGTGATTGTAACTGTATTTCAGATAGATTTATTTATCTTTGAGCTTCCTCAAACCCTCAGCCCTCTCTGGCAATAATTAAGATACATGTCGCTCAGTGAGAGTGGCTTTTACAGAAACCTTTTCAGAGAAACCACAAAAGGCATGGAGTCGACCTGATGCTTGGATTTCGATGCGACTTCATTCAGCCCCATCCAAATGTGAATTTGATCCAAATTGGAAACATAAATATGACTGAGCCAGATTTACAACAGGAGACGGAGAGGTTTCTTGAATCGCCATAAAGGAACCTCAGGGCTCCTCAAAAGATGTGTGGTTTTATATCTGTGGCTCTAAGGATGACGTAAGGCAAGTGTTCCCATTTAATAATTTGTTTGCCTCAAATGAAACAAGATGACATTCTTTGACATCCGTAGCTTTCATTGTCATTACGGATATTTTCCATTTGATCTTTCCTCAAAGTCATTTGAATCCAAAGATCACACACCAAGATCACAGATAAGAGGTCTAATTTGGTTATTTATTGCTGCGTTTAATGCTCGAATGGTAAACAAACAGAGATCTACGTCAGGTTAATCTGAAAGCGTGTTTTGGTTTGAGGTGGATTGTTTTCTCTTAGGTAGTCAGGATAATAAGTGATCTCTTGAGGATCAAAGAATCGCATTTTGGGCTCTGCTGACACAATAAGCATCTTCTAAAGCTGCCTTTGAGTACTGCTGACAATGAAATGGTATAATGACACTGCGTTTTTACCATATACCACAAGTGGTCTTCACAGTGATCATGGGCTCCTGGGAAACGTTGATGTTAGAGGCTGTCAGTTTCTCCAGCATCACTGGCCGTCACCCAAGAGAAGCTTTTAATCCGGAAGTGCGTAATCTCATCTGTAAACCCTTCCCTCTGATTAACTCACTTCAAAATATCTACAGAGCCACTGTTCAAAGACCTCAGTGGTGCCACGGCACATTTCCTGACAGTAAACTTTAAATTAAACCCTTTGAGGAACACATATATTTGGAATGAGCTAATTAGGTTTTCTTTCATTTGATTTTCTTTGCGGAGAGGTCTTACCCTACAACTTTCCCATTCAAAATAGTCACAACACTGTTGAAAATCCCCTTTACACTATTAGTGATATAGTATGCATTAATATTAAAATTCTGGCTGATAATTATTTTCACATTTTGACAGATAACCGATAACAGCTCTATACGGCTCTATTCTAATTTTATTTAAAAATTGTGACATTTATATCTAACTTTCCACATTCCTTCATTTATTTTGTATTAAATGTATTTGTACTATATTAAAATGTACGGTTTATACTGTTTTCAATTTAGGAATAATGTACAGTATAAAAAAATGACATTTTGAGATTTGTAAAGATTGCGTTTTACAGTGATTTTAAATGTAGTGTTTTGAGATATTTACATTAAGTAAGCATTAAATGATGACAAATGTAAAAGCAGAGAAAATGAGCATGATTAAACATTCAATATCAATACTGATAAATTTAAAAACCTCTAATATCGGCTAATAACGCATTTGGTACTCAAGTATTGTGCATCCATATTTAAAGGTCTTCGAAACCCCATGTAAACATCTTTGCCTCTACTATCGAAAGAGGGCAAACATTGGTTTTTGTAAGCTTTGTTATGTTTCCAAGACACAAGATAAAAAAAAAAAAATCAGTAACACTTTAGTACTGTATAGGGACCAATTCTCACTATTAACTAGTTGCTTATTAGCATGCCTGTTTGTAACATGTTGGCTGATTATTAGCACTTATAGAGCACATATTCTGCATGACCATGTTCCACATCCCTATTCCTACCCAATACCTAAACTTATCAACTGCCTTACTATTAATAAGCAGCAAATTAGGAGTTTATTGAGGCAAAAGTCATAGTTAATGTTTGTTAATAGCCAAAAAATCATATTGCTTAAGTTAACTCTGTGTCTACAGTCATTCAAAACCTTCACTGACGTCTGGATACAAAGTATGTGCAGGAAAGAAAACACTGAATTACAGAGTATGCTTAACTCAGAACAACACAGACAACAATTTTAGAAATGCTATAAGAAGATGGAATGTGCCTACTTTTGTCATGCACTTTGTTTCAGAGTGTGCTCTGAATGTCAACAGGGTCATGCGAAGTGTGTGTATATATAAAATATTGAGTCACAGTAATTAGAGGTCACTCACCTGTAGAACCCACGCCGCTGCCTCAGTCTCATACGGCTGACTATACACTACACACACCTCTCTGCATCTACAGTACTCTAGCATAGTTTTTCTCTGTCTGCTGAAAAGCCTACCCACTGCTTACTTATATGCACAGCAAAGAGAGAGAGAGACAGAGTTTCCTGAGAGGGAGGAGAAAACAACCACAGAGCCACAGCGAGAAACCCACAACACTGCGATTAGAGTAGAGAAGGAGGGAGGGAGGACTCCAGTCTAAATCCCATTGACTGAGTGTGTACGTGAAAGTACATTTGCAAGAGTGTGTGTGCACATTTGATCCTCTAGATACCGTGCACAGCATCTTACCTTCATCCACATCACTCAGCATTAGCCGGGTTCGTCATCCTCCAATCACCTGGCTGTATTCACAGGGGATTATAATACACAGCAGACATAACCAGGCCTTGTTGAAGCTCCTGGAGCATTTTTTCTTGCTCGAGTTACTGTCCCTTGTGGCCTGTGATTGTCTTGTTTTTGTCTCTTAGTCATTGTCTTTTGTGACTGTAAAGTAGACATTTGCCAAGAAATGTAACTAGTGTCTGTAAATAAACTATCAAATAAACTATAACTGTAAATAAAGCATTATACGACCAGGGATTAAATGGGGTGGGGAACCCTAAAATAGACACAAAACACACAAGCAAATTAATAAATAAATAAGAAGAGAAATTAAATGAAATACTGTTCCGTTTAGATTCTTTCTTTGTCCTCTTTCTCTTAGAGCCATCATCTACATTTCAATTAATGTTAATAAAAAAATAAAAAATAATTTAGTAACAAAGTTAATTGTACATTATTGTATTGTGATTCCTGAATTCACATTTTAGCATTTGAAATGTCTTGTTTTAGTGTCTTTTTGTAGTTTATGTAGACAAAATAATATCATAGCATTTTAATATTGGCAATAGAAATAATTATTAGCCTGAATAATATTCAGCTTGCTGGATAAAAAAATAAATAAAATAATAATAATAAAATAAAAAGTAATAAAATAATTGTAAAATTACAATTTTATTTTAAATAAATAATAAAAACAAACAGGAAATGGAATGGATTGGCAAATGAACTGGCAATAATATTTATTTTTTATTTATTGTAAAATATGATATATAACCTTTCTAGATCATCTCACCCAGTTAAACCCCTGGATACATCTCGAGGTGTTTTTCCAGCATAGTTTCGTAGTGAAATTACTCTGTATTATGATGTCTTAACCATGAGACTTATGCATTTTATGTTTGCACATTTAAATTTTTCCATGCCTAAATACACACATGACCCCAGTTTTGGTTGGAAATGGAATACACTGCAATAATTTAACTGCAAATATCCATAGTGTGATCTCTGGAAGCATTAGTTACATTCCTATGGCAAACCGTGCTAAATTATCATGTGAAAGTTATAGTCTCCAAACTTTGTTAGCACATTTTTCTCGAAAACAGTCCCTTCAACCCTAGTTTAAAGACAGTGCATGGTCCTGTGAGTCCTGTGGTGCAGCTGTCGCTACATTTATGGGGTTCCTTAAGATCCCTGGCTCACAACCGAGATAAACGGGATGTTGATTACCTTTCTCAAACAAAGTCTGAATTCTCACCAAAACCGTACTTGTCTTTCTTAAAGGGGTCATATGATGCGATCTGTTTCCTAGGAGAGTAGCCTACAATGCCGGTGTCTGTTTCTATAAAGTGGGGCAATTCCAACTTTGCAACGACAGTCTGGTGCTTCTGACTCAAGCCTGTAAGTATGTTTTCATATTTAAAGAATTTGCCACTGACAATTCAAATGTGAGTTTTGAGCAGTATAGAGTAGCGCTTGTTTGTCGTTTCTCCGATCACAAATGCAGACATGGTTTTATGTTTACGCAGCGCGATACGCAACGAAACGCAACGCGTAAAAAGACAGTATAAGTCATTATAATCAGTAATTATGTCCCCACTGGATGCAACAGATGCCTCGTTTATAATGGGTTTTAATGTTTTTGTCTCGTCGCTCCGGCCGGGACAAGGCATCACAGTATGGTAAGGGGCGTAACATTTCCGTCACACGCTTGAGGTATTTGGCCAATCACAACGCACTGGATAGCCGGCCAATCAGAGCACACTTCGCTTTTCAGATCGATGAGCTTTGTAAAAATCGACGCGTTTCAGAAAGGAGGGCCATAGAGGAGAAACAATAATGTACATTATGTGGAAAATAATGTTTTTTTCAACTTAAACAGCATAAACACATTGCATTACACCAAATACACAAAATAATGTTCTTTTAGCAACGTCATATGACCCCTTTAAATAAGTGACTATTCAGTTGGTGTCTGGAATCTTGATAGAAACTTGCTAGATTTTGTAGCAATTTTGTGATGTTATTCGAGCATGAGGAGGTTAGCTGAATGGAGAGGCTTGTTGACAGCCAACAGTCACCAAGTCATCTGCTATGTAAGGCGTTCAGTATAATGATAGGGTCTAGGTCAGTGCGTAGGGGTAGTGGAGGCATGTTGTTTTGGTGTACACAATTTTCAAACTAAAGGCCTTGCACTGTCAGCTTGTGCGTGGTCCCTTTGTTGTATATAGTTTCATAATAAAAGATACCAAGAGGCAGTCAACAATTGGGTGATTGGTGATGTAAAAGATTGTCCATGGTTAAAAAAAAAGGAAAACAGTTCTTAGAAATATACTCTTTGTATTCATGTTGGTTTCATGTGCATTTGAAAACTTAAAAAAAAAAAAAAGTTTTAATGTGATGACTCTATAGTTATACCACATAATAAAAAATTCTTTCTCATCTTGAATGCCAAGACTTATTTACCAAATTAAAGAGCTCTGGATCTTGGACAGAAGATTGGGCAGAAAACGCCAGCATAAAATGGTTTGACCTGGTCTTTATGTGGGAAAACTAACTAAATCTACTTATTCAGGAAAATAAAATCTCATCATGACTAATCAGGACCACCAACACACTGAGAAAAGCTACTTTAGATCCACTGGGTGCCGGATGCTGTGTTCTGGATTGACTTCTTGCCACTGTCCGGCCTCCTCATAGTGCAGTCAAAGTGAAAATGAATTTATTCAAGATGAGTTTATTCAGCGGCGGGAGATGAGGTGGAGGAAGGCTGAGGAGGTTGGCGTGCTTCAATAGAAAACCACATTCCCACAGTTGAGGGAATGAGAAGGTCGTGCTGGGCCAGCACTTTGGATCATTGGAGAGCGTGTTCATTTCCCTGACCTCTTGTGACTTTAACCAATAGAGCAGATCTATTCCTAGGGTAGGGACCGGCTTGCTAGTATAGTTTGACTTAAATTGCATTAGTCTTTTTTTGTGAAGTCAGGCAAACAATGGGATTGCAACTTGGTGTTGTTCAACAGGTTTACATGTTAATCAGACTACAGCTGGCCTCATTGTTTTTGCTCATGGTGATGCTTAAAATATTCAATTACTCATTTTGTCATGTATACTTGGACAGACATGTGAAGACTGTAGCTCGACCAAGCACAAAAACAATGTAGCTCCATTAAAACTGCATGTGTAAACATACTAAAGTCCAAGAAGTTGTACTTTTTCCGAGTTTTTCCAAACTAAAGATCTAAGGTGTTTCACTGGTGAAACCTGCTTTAACACACTTCTTTCCTTTTACTCTGGTCTGGTTTTAATCTATATTAGCCTCTTTGTACGGTAAACCCTGTGAGATGCGTTAAAGTTGAGAAACTGAGTCAACACATGTGGCTATTAGATTAGCCCGTTGGACTTGATTTGGATCTAAATGTCTATAGCTAATAACAAGTGAAGATCAAATTATGATTCTGTGAAGATTGTTTGTGTGAATGAGAGCTGGAAAGCGGGGTTAATATTGATGTTGAACAAGTGGGATCTGCAGAACTGTAGAGAAACCAGTGAGGTCTAGTCGAGCGTAGTCATCAGATTCCGGACCTCAGGGCCGCTTGCCAGACCAAGTGGTCAGGGAGACGTTTTTCTGGCAGTGTACCATTGAGGAACATACGCTTGAAGACTCTCCCTCACACATTCACTTTCTCTCTCCACATAAGAACGAAAAATCGCAAATTAGATTTTAAAGGAATAGTTCACACAAAAATGAAAATTACTCCATGGTTTATTCACCCTCAAGCCATCCTAGGTGTATGTGACTTTCTTCTTTCAGACGAATACAATTGGAGTTGTATTAAAAATATAGAGCCTAGCTCTTCCAAGCTTTATAATGGCAGTGAATGGCTGTTGAGATTTTGAAGCAAAATAAAGTGCATCCATATACGTCATCCACTGGAACGCCACTCTATTGTGAACGCGTATATGACAGTTAGAGAAAGCTACAGATTATGGTTTATAAAGTTGTACATATGGATATTTTTCTTACACAAATGCATTGATTCACTTCAGAAGGCCTTCATTAACCTCCTGGAGCTGAGTGGAGCACTTTTTATGATGGATGGATGCACTTTTTTGGCCTTCAAAATCTCAACCCCCATTCACTGCCATTATAAAGCTTGGATGAGTCAGATTATTTTTTAAATATAACTCCGATTGTATTTGTCTGAAAGAAGAAAGTCATATACACCTAGGATGGCTTGAGGTTGAATAAATCATTTTTGGGTGAACTATTCCTTATCAATACCTTAAGGGTTTCTCCTGGACAGCAATAAGAGAAACGATGTCTCCATTCGATCTTGAGGAATAACCCTCAGTAATTTATTTGCTTGAGAGTTTTAGAATAGATGTTAATGGTGTCTCAAACAGTTTTTAGATTTGTCTGCAACCAAAAGTCAGAGGTCTTAATTTGAACATTTCTTGGCAAATCTTTTTAAAATAAGTTGCTAGATCTATGCTAGCCACATTCATTTTATAGCTTTATAGTCTTACTTTATTGTCTCAATTGTGTCTGTTCTAAGGAGGTTTAAAAGAAACATCTGAGAATGGTCGTTTAGTACGTATGAAATTTAGTAAGCATGTAATCAAGCTTTGCATAGTTGAGCTCTGTATGTATGCGATGCAATGCATAGTCAAATATTGGAAGGATTAAATACACATTTGATGTCTTTCAAAGTAGTTTGCACACAACAGTAAAGCCGTGTATCATTGGATGAAGCTAAGCTACAATCGCATATCCTAGGTCTGTTAGTTTGGCTAACAGTCAAACTAACACGCTTGCATAACATTTTAGAAAGATTAATTATTGCTTTGTTTTGAGAAAATGGAAGTAGCTGCAGTTTTTCTTTCATGTGACATACATCTGAGTGAAAGGGATTGGAGACTTGGTTCTATCAATCGGTTGTTGATTGGATGGAGGTAGATGTAAATGCAAGCTTGAGGTTAGATGTAAGAAAGGGGGAGGGTTTAAGTGGACAAATTGATTGGATATCCAACATATGTCAACTGAGAGAACGGTGTTGGTAGATCTGGTTGAGATTTTGATTCAAATTTGAGGCCAAAACAAATTGTTTACAAGAAGATTTATAACATGCATTTAGAAAAGAGATCATTTTCATTTCATGCTAATTTAAAAGTGCATGTAAACGCAAACTTGCTGAGTTCATGACCTAAATGCTCAAAGTGCAAACTTTAAGCGGTAAAATGATCCTCTGGGAACGGCTGAATTATTTAAATAGAGTATAATCCTTAGAAGATTACAGTGAGAGAGCATAATGTCAGGGCAGTGAAACTGCAAATGTTCATCTGACATTGACTTGTTACATTGCAGATGGGGGAGACACCATGACAACAGTGGTGTTTTAGTCATTTTGGTTACATTGCATCCAAGATTGGGCTGTGAAATGTGCTAACAAATGGCCTGTGTAATGACGATAAAGTGTTTTGTTGTTTTTCCCAAGCCTTTCGAAGAGTTTTATTCAGACAGTAAGTAAATTACAGACTTCCTGTCTCCTGGTCAACTATAGCAACAATTAGCAATGACTGTGTGAGTGTGTGTGACACACCCCACGATCTTCAAGAGTCATGCTAATGCTAGCAGCAGAAGTGTGCATGGGCTTATGTAAAAATATGCAGTAGTTTTAGTTGGAGCTGTGACGTAGTGGTTTGTGCACAGAAAGTGGTTGGGTTTGAATTTGACCTGCATCATGTTATTCCCATTCCAGTTCTTTTACATCTGTCTAAACTGTCTAATGTTATAAAGGCAAAAAGCCCAAAAAGTAAAGCAGAAAATTTGAGTTTTGCACCAGTAACCTCCAAGTTGTCATATATTTATGTTATGATTGCATTTATATTATGATTGGAGTGTGATAATGTGGACATTGAATGCCACATGTCCTTTGGTACAAAACCACATTTCATCGTTCAAACTGGGAGGTCTGTTTTATTAAACCACAGCTTAGGAAATGCGATCCTACTGTTGATTTAACAGCACTTTAAAGTTTGTTGTATCATGAAACTAGTGTTTGGTTTGCTTGTTCAGGGGTAGTCTTTATGGTATGAAGTATGAAGCGCTCTTTGAACTGCCCGTCTTAAGGGCAAGCAGGCTGGCATGTGATCTGAACGTCTGCAATGAAAATAAAGATTCTTCCAATGCTCTCAATGTTCCTCACTTAGTAGCTTTTGGCACGAGAAATTATAGCATAACTGTATGGAAATATTCCCTTCTCATTCTTCAAAAACAGTATTAATGTAAACCAGGTTTCGAGCACAAGTTATGAATCATTAATGGAGTTGTCCTTCAGATGCACTTGATGGTTACTGGAAAAATTGTAGAAATAATGTAATACAGATAGATGTTAAATATTTTGAGTTTTGCAAAATGCTTTACAGGTGTTGCAAATTTAGAGAAAATGTAAAAGGATTTACATAAGACAATTGTAAGAATTCATTTGTCAAGACTGGGAGCTTTTTGCACCAGGCTGACTCATGGAAAACCCTCAATCAGGAAAAATCGGTTTAAAAATTACAAATCATTATGGGTCGATTATATATTGGGTATTTTATTTCTGCATGCTCATTTCTTCATTTAGATTAAGTTTGCCGTCATTTACTGTAACGCTCACTTAAAATTCATCTTTAAAAACAGAATACAAATACAGTTTATTGCAATGACTTTTCATTTTGGTTTTACAATTTACACATGAGTCATCTGAAAATACAGGCTCAGCAGCATTTGGCATTTTAAACAACTTTCCGCTTGCCAGCCTGAGTGATTTTGAAGATTTTCTTCAGCATTGTTAAAGATGAAGTTGTGATTTCTCTGCCACTAGTGCCACTAAACAAAACTGCAAAAGCATTTACTGTTTTCAAACAAGTTTCTTAACACTCCTCAACTGCCATTGGTTGAACAAACAGATAGCCCCGCCCCAAAACTCACACTATTGGTTGAGCCAGTGTTGCCGTGCTGGACTGCTTAATAATGTCTGACAGAGCCACAGTGAGGGAAATCTGCCTACAAATGGCTTACTTATACTTGTCTCTGCATATTAAGATAGGATAGAGTTGTTTAACATCACAAAAAAAGTATACAATTTAGCTTTAAGTCCCACAGAAAAACATAAACAAGCAGCAAGTCAGAGGCTTACCAGCAGTAGAAGCAGTAAGGGGTGTTGTGGCAAGCGAATGAGGCAAACAGGTGAAAAGTTCAGGATCTTCTGTATATCAGGTAATGCTAGTTTTGGTAGATACATGAAAATGTGATCTGTGACGAGAGGAACGTTTGGCACAGCAGGTAACACCACAGCTCTACAAGTGACCCATTAATAGAGCATTTTAATGGCCTCCTATAGTTAGCTTTTAGAAGAACAATGTCAAAGCCATTCACACTCCCTTCTGAGCAACATGTCCAGACAATGAGCTCGTATTTTTAACCATGGGTCATAACAAATGAACCTTTGACTTGTAACAAAGTAGTATTATAACAGATGCTGCACTTTTTAAAAGATTTGCATCTGGTCTGTGACATCAGTGAGTTGTGGATTTGACAGACTGAAAATATCAGCATATCAGGCCTGTGTCAGACTGTTTGAAAATTATTCATTATAGATTGCAGTGATTATGCTTTTCTTCTTCTTCTTTTTTACATATAATTAAATGCAATCATATTCAATTATGTTGTAGAACTTATTCCGATTTTAACTTTTTATTAGCGATTGTTTTTATGCACTAATCTACTGTATGTATAAAAACCCAGTCTTAACATTTCAATTTATTTAATTTAATAATTTGTTAAGTTTAAAATAATTGTAAATGAATAAACTAATGGTAATAAGTTAAATGATTAGAGCTTTTATGCAATAAGCATACAACTTTTCTTCTCAACAAAGACAACATACTAAAACATACTAGTATGAATAAAAGCTTTACACACATTAATGATAATAATAATAATATCACAGTAAGGATTGAGCAACAAAACCTTGACACTTTACCTGCATGATGAACTTTACCACTGATATATACTGTAGGTTTGGCTGTTGCAAAAATGAATGAAAACATACATTTAAAGTATTTAAATTTACGCTGACCCATTTTTACATAAACTAAGACATATACAGTGGCACTGGCAACCCATATTTAATGTAATACCTGTCAGTGGGTAAGATAAATGGACATGTGGCACATTTTAGCAACCCATAAGCTGCTATTAGTGGTGAGAGAGTGGGGTAATGTAGACTGGTAGTTTGTGGAGAAATTATGGAAGGGAAAGACGACATTACCAACAAGACTTTTTCCTTTCTGCTCTTTGGTACTGAGCTACTGCTGATAACTGTACTTAAGACTCGCTCCTTTCCAGAAGACACTTTAAGGCATGAAATGAGGTGAACTGAAGTTGAGTCCCTTTATTTGAGTATTGCAACGATATGTACGCTGATGCCATTAAATGGTAAAAATGACAAATTTAACTGAAACTAAAATTCAAATCATTAAAAAAATGTGTCGCTTGAAATAAAATATAAACTTATTTCAGCTAGTAGCCAAAGTAACAGTTCTCATTTTAATTTAGTTTAACTTGATGTTCTAAATTAACCTAAACTAAAACTGAAATGTAAATGAATAAAAACTATGACATATAAAAACTACTAAAAACTAAACAACCAAATTATTATAACTAAAGGTAAACTACTATTAAACTGATAACTACTATAATTCAAATGAAAACAAAATATAATTTTATAAAAGTTATTTAAAAAATCATTTAAAAATGTGAAAAACTATAAAAGTATCTGAAAGATACTAAAATAACACTGGTATTTTCAACTAAAATAACACAGCAGAATTTTTTCAACTACCTTGTCCAAAGAAACATTTAAACAAAGAAACAATTGTTGTACAGTATGTCTAAAAAACATGGTAATGTCCAAAACAACATGTTTTGCAGGCATTATCATCCCATTATCTATTGTTAGTGGTGAATGGTGTCAATCCAAACTCACAACCCACTTTTTTTTTTTTTGGACATGTGCCTTGGTACTACAATGCTTTTTTTAAACCATGTCCCATGGGGTCAGCGTCCCAAAATAATATGGTAGTTTTTGTTACTTTTATGCAAGTTACATTGCAATTTCATTGTACAACCCTTAAAAAACAAAAATAAGATATAGCTGAAATTTGATCCTTGATCAAATTCTGGGCTACAAGAAAGCATGACTGATTTGCCCAAAATTATAGCGTTTGTATTCTGAAGGAATGCTTAGCTAAACAATAAGCCTCGAGAAAATTTCTTAACGAATGGTTCGGTGTACATAAATCATAGAGGACACTTGCAGAATCTAATATTAATAGGTATGAACGTATGACTCATTGGTCCATTAGTTCAACCACATTAATTTTTGTCATTCCTGCAGTTAGAAATGTACCTCTGTACTTCATACTGTACTTCTCCTTATTGCAAAAGACACAAATACCCACCCACCCGCCTAAACACACATACTGTACTGCTTTGATGTGGTCCCCATAGAGAACAAACTATGGAAAGGCACCGAATGACCCCACTCTCTCATATATACAGGCGTTTTTTCCTCTTAACTTCCCGGCAAGGGGTCTGGAGGTGCTTGTGTTGGATTTGTCTGTCCCACCCAAAACTTCAGGAATTCCTCCATATCTAGATCAGGTTCCAGGTCTGTGTTTGCGAGTGTATCCTGGGCTCCAACCAACAGCTGTGAGGTGTGTCTCTGTTATGCACGACCTTGCTAGCCGAAAACCTTTCCTCACATTCCCGCTTCTTACGTGTGCAGCCATCCAGGTTCAACAAATAGCATCAATGCGTATAAATATTCAAATCCAGCCATGTGTTTTATGTAAGACGCAGAATCCGTTTTGGATTTGGAGTGTGTTTGTTTTCTGTAAATGTTGATTTAAGATTAAATTAACCCTCTAAGTTCCATTAATAACGGACAAAATGAAAACAAATATATCTTTACTTAATGTTTAGCTTATGTGCAAAGCACAAAACCTCCTCTTCCGTTTTTTTGTGACTCATTTTACCCCTGACTAAATCAACAATGGTCTACATGCACCACATTGTTTGCAAAAAAAAACATTTTTTATGTAATGTTGTAGCCAAAAATTGGACAAAGGAGTATTTTCTCCAACATCAGAACCTCAAATCCCTTAACAGATGATGGGTGCTACAAAAAGAGATGTTATTTAGCTTATAATAAGCAGGAGTCTCTGTTTTCCCAGGCTTGGTAATTTATTGACCGACCGTTTTTGGCTGACAAGCTGAATCACAATCTGCGGAGCTTCAGTCTACACTGAGACATGTTGGTCAACCAGCTTTGCCTTATTACACCATGCTGCTATGTCTAATTTCTGGGGAAATAGTTGAGAATATTCACCTCGGTTTGGGTGGGGAAGGAACCATTTGGAGTCATTTTTAATGAATCATGATGTTTTTGTGCATATTGAAAACCCAAATGATAACATGAGAGTCCACTTATTACGTAAGATGGATGTATGTTTAAAAAATGGGAGTAAAAATTGTGCATTTCTGTAACTCTTACTTGAATTTTCATATGTAGAAGAGACCAGGGCTAGTTGTCACACTTTTCGCTCCAGTGAATATTATAGTGGTTTATTTTTTAAATTTGATTTCATTATAAATGCCTGATAACAAAAAGTGATTGAACATTTACAAAAAGTAACCTGTAGTAAGGCATGTTGTCACACTATAAGGAGTAAGATTAAGTTGTGCAATACTGTATATTTTTGATTCACTTTGAAGAACCAGTTCAAAAGAGTCATTTGTTCATAAATCACGCACCATACTTGTTCTGTATGCTTTTGATTCACTAACAAAAAAGGTTTAAAAGAGTAACTTCTTCATGGATCTAACAGGTACATTGGTTATGCTTTGTTTTTGATTCACTAAAAATAACTTATTTAAAAGAGTTATTTGTTCATGAATCAGACCACACTGATTGTGCTGTAATGCTTTTTTGATTCATTAAAAAACTGTTTAAAATAGTCATTTGTTCATGAATCACACACCATAGGCTTACTGGTTGTTCTGTATGCTTTTGAATCACTACAAATATTTAAAAGAGTCATTTGTTCATGAATGGAACTATGGGTAGCTACACTGGTTATGCTGTATGTTTTTGATTTGTCAAAGAAACAATATCTGGTTTAAAAGAGTCATTTGTTCATTAATTGAATCACACTGGTTGTGCAATACTGCATTTTTGATTCTGTAAGAAGAACCAGTTCAGAAGAGTCATTTGTTCATAAATTACACACCATACTGGTTGTTCTGTAAAAAAAAAAAAAAAGATAAAAAAGAAATTCTAAAAGAGTAATTCTTTCATGGTACTACAGGTATCGTGGTTGTGCTGTTTGTTTTTGATTCACTAAAAAATAACCTGTTTAAAAGAGTCATTTGTTCATGAATCGAACCACATTGGTTGTGCTATACTGCATGTTTTTGATTCAATCAAATGAACCAGTTCAAAGGAGTCATTTGTTCACGAATCACACCATACTGGTAGCTCTGTATATTTGATTTACTAAAAAAAAAAAAATCACAAGAGTGCTTGTTTCATGAATTGGACTACATTGGTTATTGTGCTGTGTTTTAATAATCAATTTTTGCTCTAGATTTAAACTAGTTGTGTTTGAACGCAACATACAAAACCACTGCTAGACTCAAAACTTTACAGTCACTGAGATACAGCTACAACTAACTTTATTTCCTTGTCTTTTTTATTTAACAGAGCCAGTCCAAAGTCCCATCTACCCTGCGCTTTACAGTATCAGACACTTAATAATGAGACACAGACCCAAGAACATGATGACAGACAGACAGGAGAAGTGAAGGGACAGGAGCAGCAGTAGTTCTCCCAGGACACTGTCTCTCGGGTGGGACGGGACAGGCTCTGTTATCTGAGGCATCTCACAGTAGATGCCCGTCCAGCCCTGGTAACACTGACAGGTGAACTTGTGCTTCATGTCCAGGATATCGTGGTTGTTGAGGTGGCCGCTGACATGGAAGCATGGTCCACGGATGCCGTGGTTGAGGCGGATGTTGAAGAAGCGTGGGTTGAGGTATAGGCCCCAGAGTCCAGGCTCTTACGAACACATTTGCCGTTCTTCTTGCACAAGGCCTTGCTGCACAGCTTAGCAGCTGAGGTCACATTGATCACATAGTGACCCAGTGGACCGTCAATGTACTTCTTGACTGTCAAGCAGTTTCTCTGCACAAAGGCAAACACATATTAAAGATATTAGAATTTATATATATACACATATATTTGTTGGTATCAGTTTATTGAGTGTATCAGTGTCATATTGTTACTCTTAACTAAAATTATTTAAAACATTTTTATTAATTGAAATAAAATAAAAAATATATAAATATTATATGAAAAACTTTTCAAAATTAGAAAAAGTAGATCTAAAAATTAATGTTGCCTTCTGGCAGCTTACTTAAAATAAGTTTATAATTAAGATATTATTACAGTATTATTCTTTTGAATTATTTGGAATTCTTATATTTGTATTTAGTCATTTGTGTGTGTGTGTTGTGTTTTTTTAATTAGTTTTTGCTTTTTACAAATATTTAAAAATCTATATAGTTTTATGAATTTTTATTGCAGTTTTAGTTAAGTTAATCTAAATCAACTTTTTCCTTTGGCAATTAGCTTAAAGAAAAATAAGTTTATATTTCTATATGTTTTATTTTATTTCAGTTAACGCTTATTTAATTTCAAGTAAGAAAAATGTTTTTTTAAGCTTTTAGTTTTTTAACTATAATAACCCTGACTAAAACTGAAATAAAACAAATTAAATCTAAATAGAAATATTACCAAAATAATGATAATATGTAAAAAAAATTACTAAAACTTCAACTAAAATAAAAATGATAAATACTATAATAGTATATAAATAATACTAAAATAATACTAGTTGATTATTGTGCAATTGTTCATGCTCATTTCCCTCATTTTTACATTTAGATTAACTTTGCCATCTAATGCTCATGTAAAGTTAATCTTTTATTAAAACACAATAACAATAATAATTTAATAACACAGTTAAATCTAATAATCTGTACACTATACTGTTATGATGGGTAAATTCACTTGTAGCATTTAAACGGATTCATTTTAGTTTTTCATGTTTTATTTTTAATTTGTTACACAAAATAATATAGCATTTAATACTGGCCATCTTCTTCATTTTTTCTCATGATAAAGTGCATGTGTTTCTGTTCAGCTCTATTTCCATCAACTTCACTGAACATGATACAACTCGTCAGAAATTTTAAGTTAAAATGTTTAAGCTCATTTACGTGCGAGACGAATAAACATAATTCCCATTATGTCATGCAACATAAAAATACATTAGCATTTTGTTAAATCTTTCCATCTGCTTCAGCTTACTCTCATCCCTCTGCTCTCTGTAAACAGGAAATGGGATTCACCCACAAAACGAGCATGTGTCCTTCAGGAGCACGTCTGTAAGTACTGTAAATACTTACAGCAATACTGTAAATCACCAGATACTGAGACGCCATCATGTCATCAGTTATGATGATACTAGTATTGTTTTATTTTAGATTTAGATTATTTAATTTTGATTGAAATGTCCTTTTTAAGATATGAATTGAGGATATAGTTTCCTGAGCTTTAAACATGTTTAATATGTTAATACCCTCAGTTCAAGCGGATGCTGATCCTCAAATGCGATTGGTTATGGTTGCTAATATTAACAATTTTTAGCTAAAATATGCAGCCAATCCAATCAAGGAGATTTAATGTTGGATAATATTGTTAGCATTTAGAGAATTATTGATTCGGTGATTTAATTTGTTCTATGTCTGATGTACATTACCATAGGTAAGTTTTTTAAAACAAGAAGCAAAGATGCATTAAATTGATGATAATAATAAGAAATGTTTCAGCAAATCAGTATATTAGAATGATTTCTGAAGGATCATGTGACAATGAAGACTGGAGAAATGATGCTGAAAATTCAGCATTGCATCACAGGAATAAATTACATTATGGAATATACTGAAATCTAAAAGTTATTTAAAATTGTAATATTTCACAATGTTAATACCCTCAGTTCAAGCGGATGCTGATCCTCAAATGCGATTGGTTATGGTTGCTAATATTAACAATTTTTAGCTAAAATATGCAGCCAATCCAATCAAGGAGATTTAATGTTGGATAATATTGTTAGCATTTAGAGAATTATTGATTCGGTGATTTAATTTGTTCTATGTCTGATGTACATTACCATAGGTAAGTTTTTTAAAACAAGAAGCAAAGATGCATTAAATTGATGATAATAATAAGAAATGTTTCAGCAAATCAGTATATTAGAATGATTTCTGAAGGATCATGTGACAATGAAGACTGGAGAAATGATGCTGAAAATTCAGCTTTGCATCACAGGAATAAATTACATTATGGAATATACTGAAATCTAAAAGTTATTTAAAATTGTAATAATATTTCACAATATTGCTGTTTTTACTGTATTTTTGATTACATAAATGTAGCCTTGAGCTTAAGAAACGTTCAAAAGAATTTGAACAGCACTGTAAATAATGAGTACCTGAGATCTTGCATATTCGGATGAGCCCCACAGGACCACCCCAGCAGCCCCCAGGTGCTGCGCTCTCTCCTATAGTGTGGACCAGGTCACTCTGTTCAAAATGAATATCGTTTTTCTTTATGTTAATGCAGAAAAGCAAGAGATCGAGTCATATAGTAGCAGGCCTGGAAAAGAAATGTGTTATTAGTTTTGCTCAATACAAACATCACAATCACTGGTGCTTGTATGTAGGGTTTAGCATTTGTATGTCAGCCATGAATGATACCTTAAATCATATGACTTACTGAAGAGAGGTGTGTAATCACACATTTGATTTTCGCTGGCGGGAAGTAAAACAATACAGTAGACCTACATGTATAATGTAAGGTCTGGAGCCTGTACTGTCACAATGAACATATGGAAGCTATCAGCTGTAACCTAAACTAGTCATAATAAGTACATTACCTTGTGATGTACCTCGTTGTCTAGAAAGGCGGGTGGTCCCATCAAACTGAAAACACGACTGCAGACCTACTGCAGAGTTTGATTTGGAACATTCCACTCATAATGAGGTGACAGATGAGTGTTTAAGCATATCTCTGGCATTTAAGATGCCGGGGAAGAGGGTGATTTAAGGGGTGGGTCTGTCACTCAAGTATTTGACGAATGATTAAAACAATGTGTGTTTGACAGGTTCCTCTAGATGGCTGGAAAGCGTGCAAAGTAGCAAGTTGGTACGGAGTAAAGCAACTCAAAACTTTCTAAGCAGTTGTTAAAGGGATAGTTCACCTAAAAAAGAAAATTCTGTCATAAATTACTCCCCCTCATGTTGTTCCAAAAGACCTTCGTTCATCTTGGGAACACAAATTAAGATATTTTTGTGATGAAATCCGAGAGCTTTCTGCACCCTGCATAGACAGCAACGCAACTGATACGTTCAAGGCCCAGAAAGGTAGTAAGGACATTGTTAAAATAGCCCAGTGATCCTCTGTACTGCACCCAAGTAACTGTCCCCTCATTTCAATGCTCATTCATGTAATTCATGACTTGATTAGGTGACTGTAATCTAGCAGAACTGGGAATTTTGTATTATTTACTATTTACTAGTATTTATTCATATTTTTAATTGGCTTTTATTTTTACATTTTCAGTTTACGTTTTAATTTTTAGTAATAATTTTATGTGCTTTTTTCATTTTTATTATTTAGATTTAATTTATTCCAATTTTAGGTTCCAATCTTATTTAGGTTTATTTCTAATTTTTGTTAAAGTTTTTTTTTTTCAATCTAATATGTATATTTTATTTTTTAGCATTAATATTACTCCGTACTTAAATGTATAATTATATTGTAACAAGGACACAAACTAAAGTGTAACCAACATTTTTGTATATGATTCTTGTACATCTCATGCCTATTTTTTCCCATTCCTCCATGCAGAATTATAATATATTGATGTATACAATATATTTGCATAAAAATTGCTGTAAAGATTTGCTCAAAGGAGCAGTTTTACCCAACTTTGTTGAAAATAGACTTATTTTAAATAGACTTATCCCTTAAATAGACCCTTGGATGTTTGGAAACTGTTTTGTAATTTTGGTTTGGATATCACGTTAAGTGACAAGGCAAAGTTTTCATATCACTATTTCAATCATTTACAGGCGTTTTGGAATTCTTTATTTTTATCTTATTTTTCCTCCTCTCTTGATTTGACATGTGAAAATGTCATGTGTATTACATTAAAATTCCTTGCTAATCTCCGTCAAATTCCTCTCACGGTTACAAGTGTGATTGTGTACACTCAGGGGGCCTTGTAAATGAAAGCAGTCCTGAACATGCCTGTTTCGACCTATTTATTTTTCAAATAATTCTTTGGAAAAAGTTTTGTTCAAAGAGAAAATAAAGACAAAGAAAACAATAATATCAATTCACCATCTGAAGGGTTTCTTCTCCTCAGATATTTTTAATGGATAACATCTCCTTCTCGTGGGTTTGTGGAAGTCTGTCAGATAAAATAAAAGGGATGATGTAGCTTACGGTACATGTGGAAGATCTGTATTTCCTCTTCCAGTGAGATGGCAGTGAAACTTGTCCATCTAACCAAGAGCAACAATGTGGTGAAGTCACGAAGTCTTTTCATAAACCACAACCATCTACAGTGACTAACCACAAAAAAGACCCCCCAAAAACCCGTCTGAGACATACTGGCACTGCTTTCTCCTCAGACAGACAGTGCTCGAGGGACATGAGAACCAACTGCATTTTCTTTCTCTTCTTTACAAAATGGACTGATTGAATCCAGATGGCAATGGAGCTGCACATCATGTTGCAGCATTGAACTTTTTTGCCTTTTTATTCATTTAAACCTGGAAAGAAAGTTTATAGGGTTTTGAAAAATGTGGGGGGAAAATGATATATAAGATTTGTGCTTTAACCATTTTTTAATCCATTCTGCTATTATCCAACTACTGAACCCTATTTATGCCTCCAGAGTAAAAAAACAAACAAAAAAAACCCCGCAATATAATTCCTCTTAACTGTGATTCTATATCAAAACATTTTGAATGCTTCTCGTGTGGCTTTATATCACAAAATTTGACCCGCAATCGCTACTTTATTTCTCGCAATTGCAATTTTATGAACTATACTGTAACTTTATATCTCACAATGTAACTTTATTTCTCAAATTTGAATTCATTTCTCACAATTGTGACTTTGTATCTCAAAATGTGACATCTTTTAATGACTATCTTACAATCACTGCTTTTTCTCACAGTTGTAATATTAAAACTCCAAAATCTAACTGTATATTTAACCATTTAACTTTATATCTCATAATTATGAATTTTTTTTCTTGTAATTCTGAATTTATGCCCCACAATGACTTTATATGTCAAAATTTGACCTATCTTGTCATGACTGTATCTTATAATCGCTACTTCATTTTCACAACTGCAATATTATACCTCTCAACTGTAACTTTATAACTTGCAATATAACTTTGCCTTACAATTATAATGGTGACTTTATTGTCAGCAATTTGACTTTATATTTAAAAATGTTGACTTTGTCTCATAATTGTGATTTTATATCTCATAATAAATCTAAAAAAAAAAAAGAAATCAGTTAAACCTCCCAAACATAACATAAATCTTGAAATGTAACTTTGTCATCTCACATTTATGATTTTGTTTCTGATAATTATGATATTCCACAGCGTGACTTTATATCTCACAATTTTACATCTCATAATGACTATATCTCATAATCACTTTATTTTCAGCAGTTGCAATATTAAACCTTATATCTCACAATGGAACTTTATATCTCACAGTAATATTTGTCTAATAATTATTGTTTTATATCCCACAATGTGGCTTCATAGCTCAAATTTTAAATGTTTCTCATAATTGTGACTTTATATCTCAAAATCTGACTAGTCTCGTAATGACTGTATCTCACAATTGCTGCTTTATTTCTCAGTTGCAGTATTATACCATCAAACTTGTATGTTAAACCTCCCAAACATAACATAAATCTTGAAATGTAACTTTGTCATCTCACATTTATGATTTTGTTTCTGATAATTATGATATTCCACAGCGTGACTTTATATCTCACAATTTTACATCTCATAATGACTATATCTCATAATCACTTTATTTTCAGCAGTTGCAATATTAAACCTTATATCTCACAATGGAACTTTATATCTCACAGTAATATTTGTCTAATAATTATTGTTTTATATCCCACAATGTGGCTTCATAGCTCAAATTTTAAATGTTTCTCATAATTGTGACTTTATATCTCAAAATCTGACTAGTCTCGTAATGACTGTATCTCACAATTGCTTCATTTCTCAGTTGCAGTATTATACCATCAAACTTGTATATTGAAATGTAACTGTCTCACAATTATTATTGTGACTTTATCTCTCACAACTGGACTATAAACCTCAGAAATCTCACAACTTCAAGCCTTCTTTACAACAGTGACTTTATTTCTCACAATTGAGCCTTTATTTGTCACATTGTGACTTAATATGTGGCACAATGTGTGTTTCTTATAACTACTTTTATTACTCCATTGTGACTTTATATCTCAAAATCTGACTAGTCTCGTAATGACTGTATCTCACAATTGCTTCATTTCTCAGTTGCAGTATTATACCATCAAACTTGTATATTGAAATGTAACTGTCTCACAATTATTATTGTGACTTTATCTCTCACAACTGGACTATAAACCTCAGAAATCTCACAACTTCAAGCCTTCTTTACAACAGTGACTTTATTTCTCACAATTGAGACTTTATTTGGCACAATGTGTGTTTCTTATAACTACTTTTATTACTCCAAAGCAGTCCAATGTAACTCTTCCAAAGTAACCCTTTTCAATATGAACAATGCTTGCAAAACCTCTTCTCCCTCATACTCTATGATCAAACCAGAACATTTACTTCATATTGTAACCAGCATGCAGCTGGAATAAATACAGTGGTCAACTACAATCAGAAGGCCTCATGCTGCAAACCTCCGAATCTTGTGTTCCCTAACTTGAAAAGTAATCTGGACAAAATACATGTGGACCCAGGCCTCTGCTAAACCTATAAGCTTAGAAACATCATGCTGCATCTGATAATTGGGAAAAGACTGTAACTGCATTGAGATTTTCCAAGATTATTCTCGTAAAGTTTGCAACCGAATAGTCTTGACGGTAACAAACCCTGGCGTTCCTCTAAACATGAGCTTTTGCGTGAAATTCAGTGATGAAACGTCACAATACTTTCCAAAACATTTCACAATGGCCAGTGTGGCCTGTGAATTAGATATTTTACAGCATGTTTGAGCACAAGTGTGCATGTGATTATGTCCTAATGGTATAAATATGATTTATATATGGCGCTGGCATGGCTGATGTGGAATTTGTTACATGGGGGTAAGAATGTACTAAACGGCTGCCTTGCTTTGCCTCAACAAGGAACAGAAGAAATGAGTCAGCAGTCATGAGTCTTTTACCCCGCTGCAGTCTGTATATGGGAATATATGCATTTATAACTGCTGTTGGTCCAACATAGCTTATGGAAAAGGGCTTGTAGGCCAAGTCCAACATTAACATCTTCAAGCAAGGTATTATCAAAATTTGGCGTTTTGTATAATGATTGCTTTATTTCTTGCAATTGCAAATTTTTTTACCTCAAAACTATAACTTTATATCTTGCCATTCACATTTCTGAATTTGTTTCTCATAATTGTGATTTCACATCCCACAGTGTAACTTAATATCTCAAAATTTGACTTACTGTATCTCATAATGACTATATCTCTAAATCACTACTTTATTTCTCCCAATTGCAGTTTTAAACCTCCTAACTGTAACTTTATATCTTGCAATTTGGCTTTATATTTAACAATTCTGAAATTGTTTATCATAATTGTGATTTTATATCTCAAAATTTGACTTATCTCATAATGACTTTATCTCTCAATCACTACGTTATTTCTCACAATTTACCTCAAAACTGTAACTTTATATCTTGCAATGTAGTTTTATATCTCACAATTCTGACTTTGTTTATAATAATTGTGACATTTTATTACACATTTGTTATTTTATATCTCAAAATTTAACTTCTCATAATGACTATATATCTCAGTCACTAGTTTATTTCTCACAATTGCCATACATCAAAACTGTAACTTTATATCTTGCAGTTGTATCTCATAATTCTGAGTTTGTTTCTCATAATTGTGACTTTCTATCCCACAACTGATTTTATATCTCAAATTTTGAATAATGACTATATCTCACTCGTTTATTTCTTACATTTGCAATTCCTCAAAGCTGTAACTTTATATGTTGCAATGTAGTTTTATTTCTCACAGTTCTGAGTTTGTTTCTAATAATTGTGACTTTTTATTGCACAATTGTGATTTTTTTTTATCAAAATTTGACATCTCATAATGACTATATCTCTCAGTCACTAGTTTATTCCTCACAATTGCAGTGCTTCAAAACTGTAACTTACAACGTGGCTTTATATTTCACTTTTTTTTCCCCAGATGATTGTGATTTTCTCATAGTTGTGGTTTTGTGGCAAAAAGTTACATTTTCTCCACAAGACATTGCAAAGAAGTTTATTTTGGACCCTTTCTGTAGCGCGTTTGTATCTTTGTTCTGCAAATATGTTCCCATGAGTCATGTCTGAATGACCTGCAGTGTCCCATAGATATTTATAGTGCTTTATGTGCTTTGTCCGGACACAGTACATGCCGGTGGGAGTTTATGTGCTATCACTCATGGACTGTTCCCATGAAGCAGGTTGTCCTCACAATGAATACACTGGTGTTGCTGCGCGAAGCAGCTATTGAAAGCCTCTCGAGTCCATCCGCCGTGAACTTGTCTCTAGTCCGGTCCTAATTAGGAGGAACTTGCTCTAACACGCACACTTTACCACCAAAAAGCTCTTTTCACTTGCTTTGAACATGTTATTATTTCTGGTCAGTTTCCATGAGTTTTAATGGTTATTTAGTCCACAACAAATAAGTGTTAACATGCCAGGGCATTTCCTTAGTGAAGACTCCCCATCAAATGGCATGGTGACGTAATGTTTAATTTGGGAAAAATGTGCTTCATTTATTTTAAGCCAATTAAGGATCCACAGTATTTAAATATCATAAAACGTATTAATCTCAGCCTTAATTTCTGCTTTGTGGCTTTGAATCCTATATTTTTTTTCACTGAGTTTTGAAAACTTTGAAAACACGATAAAGACAGATTCTTGTCTTTGATTTGAATAAACACTTTGCACTAACCTCTCAAGTCTGTTTTCAAAGACGAGATTCCCTCAGCACATCAGGTGTAATTATCTTGTCTTTGTATTGAATATCCAGCTGAGGCATTTTGTTTTGTTGTGCTATATGTGTTCAGAGATATCACAGTTATCAGGGTTTGCTGTGTGGTTGTTGAGTGGCATTGGTATTGGCACACTCTTGCATTGTTAATTGATTTGGCTCCTCCTCGTCAAGCTCCCAGATGAACTGCAATTAGTGATCACCGACATGCTAAAGCAGTCTGTGTCGCTCCAGGACTACAATAATTCTGAGTGATTTGTGGCATGATTATAATGAAATGCTTTGGCTTTTGTTGTTTTGGGACTTGATGTTCGTTTATAAGGCTTGATTATATGGTTCAATGATGTATAAGAGTGTACATTTTAAAGAAAAGTGGAAACAATCTAGTTTGAAACATGTCAAGTTGTTTGAAATGTAGTCTTTGTATAAAGACTTTCTTGTATTTAAAAAAAAAAAAACATTTAAATTGAATGACTCCAATATCAAATGAAATATCATGAATTATTAATTTATAAACATAAAAAGTTTTGGGGAAGTGCACAATAGCACCACATAAAATGTTACTATCTGAATTAACAACAACAACAACAAAAAGATATTCTAAGAGTTTTATTGACCCTGCTGTTTTATGCATGTTTCTGTATGTTGGTTGCATAGCCTATTGTAGTTAACTAATACTAAAACCATTTAACAAATATTTTAGCTAGTTGCCAGGTTTCTCATTTTCAGTTAGTTTAATTTAATGTTTAAAAATAACTAAAACTGAAATAACAATAAAAAAACATTTTATCAAAAACTAATAAAAATGACAAAAAAATACTAAAACTTTAACTAAAATTAAAATAAAAAATAAACACATTGAAAATATAAATATAAAATGATCTCAGTGATACTACAATAACACTGGCACATTGGCAGACAAAAGATTTTCAAATGTTAATAAGCAGTAAATCACTTTAGTTTGTTTATTTATTTATTCATTGTAAAAAATAATAATACAACATTATGACAAACAACCTAATTCTTAATAAGAAACCATTGTTTCATTCTTTTAATGAGGCTTTTTTTGTTTTATATCAGAACAGTTGTACCACCTGACATTTCTGACATTATGTCTCCCCCGAAAATTATTAAAATTAATTTTAATTATTATTTTTTAACACAATCATAATACATTCTTAAAAATAAAGGTTCCAAAAGTCATGCTTTTCACAGTGACGCTATAAAAGAACATTTTCTTTTTTCATTCCTCAAAGAGCCTTTTAATGAAAAAATATCAATTTTTCTTAGTCTGAAGAACTTTTTAAAAGTCTAAAAACCCTTTATTTCCACTATAAAGAACTTTATATATATATATATATATAATCCGGACCAAAAAAAAGGAGCCTCATGTCATTGAGCCATATAAAAAGGAGAGCGTCTAGCCTATAAAAGCATCATGTAATGAGAATATGCTGAGCACAGCACCGAGAAACACACTTGATATTCGTTCTTGTATTTAAACAGTTGTGAAAACACAGTCGTCCTTCTTACCGTAATGCAATCTGATTGTTGTTATGGAGAGTAAATCCACTGCAGTAGACTGTTTCTGTAATGTCAGGTGGATTAACGTTTCAGACACAAACGTTTAGACTACATGACAGGGTGGGAGCCAGTATCTCTGGCACTAACACAGGACCACCTGCCAGTTTCTTCCTTTCTTCCTTCACACTTTAAAACACATACCTATTTCGTTTCAAATACAATGTTACTTTTTTTCTTTGAAAGGACTTGTTTTGGCATTTCTGAATGTTCAGTGTTACATTCCTGTCAGTATTTGTGTGATTTTGTTACCCACACTGAAGGAAGTCCCCCTTCTCTGCTTGCAAAACATGAAAAGTGCATACTTCAACAGTATTTGGCACCACAGACAGATCAAGGACTATGGTTAGGTTGCATATTCTTATGTAACAGTAGCAGTGGAGAGAGTTGCTCTCAGTCAGCAAAGAACAAATACAGTGTGAGGAGGTGTACGGTTACCGTAGTATATCCATAGTGTTACAGTGCATTTGAGAGTTGTGCAGGGAATCTATATGTTTGGCCTAGACAGTATCCTCTAGGTTTGGCTCCAATCATGAGCTTGGCCTTCCTCCCGAAGTCTTAGGCCCACCCTGATTGTCCAAAAAAAAAAAAAAAAAAAAATGATGAACTAGTTTGGAGGTCTGTTTCACAGCTTTATGTCTTGGAAGAGGCAAAAATTGTGATGGCTGAACATCAGAGATTAAAAAAAAAAAAAAAACAGGTTTTAGTACATTACCTGATAGAAAACAGGAGATTTAAAGGGATAGATCACCAAAAAAAGCTCTGTCATCATTTATTTGATTTCTTTTGTAGAACACAAAATTAGATATTTAGTAGAATGTGCAAGATGCTCAACTGACCCTATGCAGGGAGTTTGATTGACAGGCGATCTGACCAATCCTAACGCCGAATGCGCCATTTTGTCCAACAAACAAACCAGACAAGAGAGAGTAGATTAATGTCCATGGACTTGAACTTGAAAAATTGTGTATTGACGTGTTTCTGCTGTTGAAATAAGACACCTTCTGATGCTCATTCATGTTTATTTCATGCTATAAGTAAAGAGTAAGAGATGATTGGTTCACATGCCGTTTGAACGACACATTAAATGGCATTTATTGTTAGAATTTTTTTTTTAAATGACCAAATTTGAAAGCTGAGACTTTGTTTCATACCAAAAGTAACCTGCTCTGTCTTGTCTGTCGGCGTGTTGTCAGTGTCCTCTTTGCTCCTCTATGTATTTTTCGAAGAAAAAAAATTACAACAGAAGTGGCTCATGTGAGTCGTGCACTATATTCCAAGTCTTCTGAAGTCATATGAAATAAAGATGATTTAAAATATGAATATTAGATAAAAAAAACTTTGAACTTAACAAACGGCCCTGCCAACGTTGAAGTACTAAAATGGCTTGTCAATGACTGAAATGACTTACAATCAAGTTACATAGAAATTAAGCTATATAGAAATATTTTTAAAAAGCTATTAAAATGTATAAAAGCTTATAAACTTACTAAAATTAAAACTGATGATATCAAAAATGTAACATTCATATACAGTAAACACTGATTCAGAGTATTGATAAAAACTATAATTGTATGTAATAATGCTAAAATAGCACTGGAAATACATGGGCCTAGAAATGTGATCTTCAGTATTTTTTATTATTTTTATTAGCAACACTATTTCCTCATTGTACAGTTGCTTTGAATAAAAGCATCCGCCAAATTAATACATGTAAATCACTAACAAGAATGTACTGTACAATGATGACAGAGAAAGCTAGCAACTGGCAACACTTTTTATACATTTTCACAAAAGGCAGTTGAAAAAAGTTTCCCTGATTTGATCAATTTCGACGATGCAAAAACCACCAGTATAGATAACACAGTCCATTACATGTAGGCCTAAAGAAGTTGTTCCCACAATTAATAATTCATTTACAGTTAAACTGTAGCAAAATCTGGCCACGATTTACCTAAAACAAGGGAACAAATGCTTAATTTGTGGCCATGATATCTTAATTGAGCAGGGCAGGGTTCCATCATTTCCTGAACATGAATGGAAAAAATATGTTTGTGCATTGAAATTACTCCTCACAGCGGTAACCACTAGAGAAATATGAGCAGTAGACAGTATTGTATGTTTGGATGAAGCTGGTGCCTTAAGTTGGTGAGGTCTGGGTGTGAAGAACATCCTGACCCAGAGTAGCTTTAACATCCTGCTGGAATAAAACCTGACACGCATTCCTTCACTCTTCATCATTACAACAACATTCAGACTGTAGCGCTTCATTGACATCTTGTGGTCAGTTCATTAAACAACACTTCATATTGTGTCAAAAGAGCAAGTATGATGCTACATGCACTTTTACAAGTTGTTTGAACTGAAATGCGTGTTGGCAGTGTGTGTACACAACCACCCTATAATGATAAAAATCCACCCAGTGTTTTTTTTTAATCTCGTTAAATGTTTTCCCCTTTCTCAAATCAAGCCGATCTCAGATGCCTGTCTGTGTAGCGTCACAAAAACAGGCCCCTCCCACGATAGACATTGATTGACAGTAGCGTCTCAGCACAGACTAGACTGGCGTCTTACCTTAGACCCGCCCTGAGTGAGCTGTCATCAGTCCGCCATTGTTTCACCGCTGGAGCAGATGTAGACAAGAATGACCTAATGCCGAGTTCACACTGCACGATTTTCAAAGACATCGCTTCACACTGAACGACATGAGCCGCTGAAGACGCAGTGGATTATGTTTGTTTTTGAAGGGAATGCGCCCCCGATCTATATAAATGCGTCTATGTTCGTGTGAATCATTCGTGATCCAGCCTCATCTACAGAAGAAGTGAGTATAAGGTTTTTTAATGAATCTTTGCAAATCGCCTTTCCTAATAATGTGCTAGCTAGCAAGTTTCGCGGCTAAATGCAGCTAAATGCGGCTAAAGTAAAACAGGATGTCTCCTCACGTCCTGTGGAAGAGAGGGGCGGGGGGGGCAGAGCTCATTAGCATTTAAAGCAACATGCAAAAAACGGGTTGATTTCTGCTTTTAACCAAACTATGTTACAGACTTTTCATTAAGACCCTAAAGAATCATATCAACTTAAAACTGTCTGGGCCGATATATTCGAGCAAAACTGGCCACAATTCAACAGCCTATTAATGTTACTATTGGGTTTTTGGTATTTATTGTGAATTATTATTTTACCATTTAAAAGAAAATGTGGACATGAAATACTGATTTGAATAATCATTTCTTTTATTTGTAGAGATGTATGCCTAAGTCAGTTATACAGTGTAGGGGTTGAACGACTTCAGATTTTTTGAAGTCGACTTTTATGTGATGAAAGTCGAGTCGAAGTTGACTAGTTGCTGATGACGTCATTAATTAACAAATAAGTCTGGAGCTGTGACAAACAGCTTGTGCAAAGCTATGGCATGTGACACAGCGCTGCCCACATGGCTGTTGCTCCTATAACGGCTCTTTTATCAGTTCTTTTGTCTTTGGGTCGTTATATTTCTCACAGATTTCTGCTCGTTCTAAATCAGATACAGATAAAGTAGCACAGTAAATATATGCTTGAACTTTTCAGTTTCTAAGCTATTTTATTGAGAAATCACAGAACAGTGTTGACAATAAATTTCCACGCTGAATGATTCTGTGCGCGTGATATACGAGCTACTGTCTGTAATGTGTGTGCGTTACAGTGCAGCAGTGCATTAGATTAGAACGGCGATTAACATACCTGTACAATAAGCTGTTTAAAACGTGCATTCTCCCATTCAATTTTGAGCATCCAGTAATATAATCACACGTCTTGTGGAGCGCTTTCAGAGTATGCATTTATTTGTCATTTGAACTGTTTGGAAACGGAGCGTAAATGTGGAAGTCCTTCAAAGATTTCTTATCCTGTTGCGCCCTCTATAGGACCAGCGACTAGTCGACGTCAAGCTTAAAGCGTCATGGCAGAGCACTGAAGTCGACTATACAGTGTAGTACTGGAAAATGGTAATTATTCAGAAATACACATGAATATTACGAACGTACCGATTAAAATCAAGTATTCCAAAGAACTATTGTAATACATTAAAAATACACTGCATTATTACTAAATCAATAATGCTTTTTCTATCCTCACTATACTTGATAAACTATAGCGTTTTGTAAAAATTTTTGTAGTTCATTGTAAACAGGTTTCAAATTGCACAATCAACAGTTCAAGGGCAATATTAATCAAAACGATTAATAAATATACAAAAGACAGAAGCTGGTGTTTAAAACTCACATCGTATGGCTCAGTTTCTCTTGTAAGCCCATGAAGATCTGATTCATGTACAGTATACAATTTCTCAACACAAGTAAATACTGTAAAATGACTCTGCAGTCAAGTGTGGAATGAATAGATTCACTTGACCAACAAACTGTTAATAATGTAGCTCCGCTCATCTCATTGAATCATATGCACAGAAGTAGATTAAAATTAGTTTTCCAGCAAAGACAACAAACCCCTGAAACTGAATCTCAATTCAATTTGAAGGAATTTCAGTCAGTGCCATATCAGTGCCTTTTGGAAAATGAACGAAACTTCGGGTTTTTCATTCGATTACATTTCGTTGATTTGTAATTTTCTTCTGATGTTAAAAGAGTTTAGTTAGTATACCTCTGGTATAAATCTTTCAAATACATCTAGTTTCATTCAATGCCATGGCCATTGATTTAAATTCCAGGGAAATTTAAAATGTAATAAATAAATGTACATTTAAGAATGTAAATCTATATTTGTATTGAGAAAGAAAAAGAAACACCTTAAAATAGATAACATTGCAAGCCAGGTTTGAAAATCTTCACCAGGACAAGTCAGTAGAGTAGGTGACTAGGACATGCAGACCAAAATTTTTTCCAGCTGAAATAAATTTCAATTGTTTTTGTCGTCCACAGACCTAAATCTGAGCTTGAGCTCGTGAAGCAGCTTCGACTTTGCAGTTTCCCAGCTGTCTTCCCAGCCTAGAAATCAAACAACCAACTTGTAACCAACTGTACTATTTTAATATTTAATATTACAGAAGAACTCAGCATATTAGAATGATTTCTGAAGAATCATGTGAGCTTTGCATCACAGGAATAAATTACATTTTAAAATATATTCAAATAACAAAACAGTTCTTTTACATTTAAATACTATTTCACAAAACTACAGATCTACTCTATTTAATCATAAACTGTATTTGATCAAATAAATGCAGCCATGGTAAGTTATGATTACATTTTGCAAGACTTTCAGAAACATTCCAAAATCTCACTTTTTTCCCCCCAAACTTTTGAACAGTACTGTATTTACAATGCATTAAAATATTTATAAATAACATTAAACCTTTATTGAACATTTATGATGTTGTGAGTGTGTATGTGAGCTCACCTGGACTGCAGCAGGTTAACTGAGCAGAGAAAGTAGCCTTTGCTCCAAGCGCCTCTTCTGTGTCCTCAAACACTGGCTGTGGCAGATTCTGCTTTTTGAACCACTCGTCTACAGAGTTTCTCAAAGGTGCACTGTCTGCTTCTGTAAGTGGTTCAGAACAGAATGACAATCATTAAATGATCATTTTCTAATAATGTACTTTAAGAAAGACAAACTGGTTGGTGTTCATTGGCTCTGACCTGTCTTTACCCCCAGCAGACCCAGTATGCGTTCACTGAGATGATTTCGAGCTGCTTTCTTGTTGCTTTGACATGTGCACTTCAGCGTATAGTCACAGAAAGACAGCTGGATAGAGGCCCGTTCCTCAGACTTCAGGTCAATGACAGGCTCTCTCTGACCGGCCCCGTTCAGCATGGAGCTCAGCTGATTCTGAACCTCTTCAGCACTATCAGCTCCAGGTAGTGAAGGATAACCAAAGAGGGGTGATAGTGAACGTAAGGTGTTCTGGAGAGCACGTAACTCGGCTTCATCCTCTGAAGATCCTAAAAAAGACCATATTATATTTGAACACAATGGCATTCATACAAGTATTACATGTTTTGTTACACTTCTGTTCCCAGTTAAAGAATATATCGCTTTAAGAAGCAGTGTAAAATGAAAATAAATGAATATGATTGACTGTGTCAAGGTTCATGTTTTAAAATATCTCCCAAAAAACATAATGATATTTATGAATTATGATAAAAAAGAAAAACTTTTTTTTACGTACTTAAAACACTACAATTAAAATGGTATTAAATGTTTTTAATGTTATTGAAAGATGTCTCTTCGGCTCATTAAAGCTGCATTTATTTGATCAAAATTACAGTAATAACAGTAATCTTGTGAAATATTATTACAATTTAAAAGAACTGTTTTCTATTTCAATATATTGTCAAATGTAATTTATTCCTGTGATGCAAAGCTGAATTCTCAGCATCATTACTTTAGTCTTCAGTGTCACATGACCCTTTAGAAATCCTTCTAATATGCTGATATTATCAATGTTGAAAACACTTGTGCTGCTTAATATTTTTGTGGAAATGGTGACATATTTTTAATAGAAAGTTCAAACAAACAGCATTTATTTGAAATAGATATTTTAACATTTAAATGTCTTTACTGTGTCACCTTTGAATTTGATGCATCCTTGCTGAATAAAAGTATTAATTTATTTCAAAAAATCAAATAAAATAAATGAATAAATAATTATACTGGCCCCAAACTTTTGAATGGTAGTGTAGACTTTTTAAAAGATTTTTCATTTTCTTTATTGGACACATTTCATTGTCATTGACCCCAAAATTGCACTTGATTCTGTTGAGTATAAATTCTATTTTTTCTTCAGATGCTCATACTAACCTTGTCCGTCATACTTCACTTCGTAAGTTATGTTCTTTAGTGAACAATAAAATGACTTTTCAGATTCTTCAACTTCTTCCTGAGGAAGAGTAAGAGACCTCTGAGAAAAGTGCTGCTTCACCAGTGCAATGCACATCTTTTCATCTTGAATTAGAGGTGAAGAAAAAAGCATTAGCCAAGGAACATAAATCGATTGGTATATTTATATATGAATACATAAATACACAAATACAGTGGTGTGAAAAAGTGTTGGCCCCCTTCCTGGAAACATTAAAGTGAGACAAACATGCAAAAAAATAAGAAATCAGGAAGGGGGCCAACACTTTTTCACACCACTGTATATACCTGAGCTAGGATCCAAAATTTCCATCACATGGCCAAATAACAAGTAGGCTTTTCGAGTGGCTTCTCTCTTAGAGTCGTAACCTTGTTGTTTGTTGACACAAGTATAGTTTTCCAGGTTGACTGTCACAGTACATTTGAAATTCTGATCATGTTTTATGTTCTCCATGTTCACTTGTGGTGGCTTGAGATTATATACGTTAAACAGCTCATTGATTTCTGTAAAATACACAAAGATGTACAAGTAGATTAGACCAGAGTTGCAACAAGTACCTTAAACTTGTCACTTTATTTTTTACAGTGTACCACTAGCGCTCCCTACTGGTGTCCCCTGCATTAGCACATCATCTTTCTTCCTACATGCTCCATTACCCAGTAGCCCCTCACTGCAGAACACAAGATCCAGGGGGCGTGGTTGGATCCACATCTAGGGGGTGGAGACTGGTAGGTTTAGGGGTGGAGATGGGTGGGTTTAGGGATCAGTTGG
>NW_015549624.1:146236-151971 GCF_001515605.1 Sinocyclocheilus anshuiensis | reverse complement strand
TGGAGACGGGTAGGTTTAGGGGTGGAGATGGGTGGGTTTAGGGATCAGGGGGTGGAGACGGGTAGGTTTAGGGGTGGAAATGGGTGGTTTTAGGTATCAGGGGGTGGAGACAGGCAGGTTTAGGTATATGTAAGGTGGGAGGAGTTGGATCTGGATCCAACCATGCCCCATGGATCTTGTGTTCTGCAGTGAGGACCATCTCCCATTACCTGGACAGTCAATCCTGGGCTTTTTCCTCTGTGAGGCTGGGGAGCTGGAGTCTGGAGGGTCTGGCTGCACAGGAACAGGAACACAGACTGACTTTTGGCATGATGGGAGTTGTGCTGATGTGGAGATGCTTTCAGACTTCAGGTCTGAATGCTCTTTCACGGCTGCCTGACTGATAGATACTGCAGACAAAAAGAAAACCCTTACTTTCCAATATGTGGTATGTCCTAAAGTAGGTACAAGGATTTTTTTCTAATTTCTTTCCAGTTAAACTCACAGTTCGAAAGATTTGGGCTCATACCGCTGGTGACCGGCTCTTCACTGGTCTCTGCTTTATACTCTTCAGTTTCATAGATGGGATTTTTGAAACCCAGTTGGTCTAGACACTCCTTCAGAACACCTTTGAAGTTCTTAGTATCTGATACTGGAAGACAGCTGAGGATCCCTGACAGATGCTGCAGAGCAACTTTAGCTGCCTGTTGCTCCGCCTGTCTCTTCTTGATGGAGCCATCTAAGTAAGAAATTAAAACAAACAGTCGTAAATGGGTGCATGACACAAATATATATGACTTTTACATATAAAGAAGTTATATTTTGCTTAAAGATGGGATTTGTTGTTTTTTTTTGGCATTGTGGCAGAAAAAAAAATACCAGTACCATAGAGAACCTCATCCTGTCTGGACACAATATAATATGGGTTGTTTACTTTTTTTTAAATTGTCATAAAAATGTAAGATCTTAAAATGGTCTTAAAATAGAGCACATTTTCTTTGGGCAAAATGTGTTTTTGTTTTTTTTACTTTGTTTTGCCGGTGAAATATGACCTAGACATTCACCCCAATAATGTTCAGTCAATGAATAACAGTAGAAATGAATTCACCTTTGTCATAGAAAGTAAAAGGCTCAATGAGTTTGAGCTTGCAGATGGTTGTGTTGTCGTCATCAATAAACTCTTCTGTTGGTTTTTGTAAATCATGCCTGTTGAAATGTTCCATGATCCCCATCCTATACGTCTGACCTGTTGTAGCAAAAATTAAAACCAGGTTATGCTGCTCTGCATATTACATATTCTAACATTCTTACATATTTGGCTTACACTAACACCAAAACAACTACAGTAGCACATATGAGTACTCCTGAAGTATTTTATGTGAAATATTATATGAAATAGTATTTAGCGGCCTCTAGTATAGGTGAAACACTGTACATGTGAATATACTGGCATATGGCCTCATATGAAATCTAACCTAAACTTTGCACTTTACCTTCTGCTGGAGCACAGATGTGAAAACGTTCTGACAAAACCTTATAAGCAGCTTCAGCCGCTTCTTCCTTTGAAGAGCATCTATCAGACGCAACTTCTTGATTAAGATCCACAATCACTTTACCAAAGAAAGTGATTCCTGAAATGTCAAAAATATTTATTTTAATCACGTTTCTTTTTGTTTATTCAATTTATTAATTTTTTTGCTGCGAGTCTGCTTTTTCAGGCTCTTTGCCATTTAAATATGTCCTGTGCACAAAATAAATGAACTAGACAATAAATAAACACTTGCACTTCCTGCTGGTGTCTCCTGCATTAGCACATCATCTTTCTTCCTACATGCTCCATTACCTGGACAGTCAATCCTGGGCTTTTTCCTCTGTGAGGCTGGAGAGCTGGAGTCTGGAGGGTCCGGCTGCACAGGAACAGTAACAAGGACTGACTCTTGGGATGATGGGAGCTGTGCTGATGTGCAGATGCTTTCAGACTCTGAATGATCTTTCACTTCGGCCTCACTGATGGATACTGTAGAAGTAATCGTGTCCGAGCTGATGTCGATGGACATGGGTTCATCACTGACCTCTGCTTTATTATCTGTGTCATAAACCGGATTTTTGAGACCCAGTGTCTCTAGACGCTCTTTTAGAACACCTTTGAAGTTCTTCTCAGTATCTAATATTGGAGGACAGCTGAGGATCCCTGACAGATGCTGCAGAGCAACTTTAGCTGCCTGTTGCTCCGCCTGTCTCTTCTTGGTGGAGCCATCTAAGAAATACAAACTAAACGTCAGCAAACAATAGCTTTTAAATCAGCACACAGCTTTTGTGAAAGGAAGATAAATGATATTTAACAAATGACTAAGAGCAGTTACCTTTGTCACAAAAAGTAAAAGGCCCGACGAGTTTGAGCTTGCAGATGGTTGTGCTGTCATCAAAATCTTCTATTGGTTTGGGGAAGCCATTTATGTTGAAATATTCCATCGTCACTGACTTGTATGTCTGACCTGTTGCAGCGAGAAAGAAAATCAGGTTTATTGAGCTATTCAGTAAAATCAAATAATATATATTATCTCATCAAAATATGCTATTTGAGTCCTGATGTGTTGAAAGTGGCAATAAACTAATTTTTGCACAAACATGAAATGGATTTATTTCCAAAAACATTACATGCAAACATGTTTGTATGTATTTGACAGTAATACAATACAATACGTAAATTGTGCTTAAAGTATTTTATTAAACTAAGCATTATTTTAAGGCTTAAAATTGCTTAACTTAATATTTGTACTTTACCTTCTATTGGAGCACTAATGCAAAAACTTTCCCATAAAACCTTATAAGCTGCTTCAGTCGCTTCTTCCTTTGTAGAGCATCTATCAGACGCAACTTCTCGACTGAGATCCACAGTCACTTTACCAAAGACAGTGATTCCTGAAATGGCAAAATATAAAATGATTTACTGTATCATACATTGATCTCAGTGCACCATAATTCAATAGTACAATTTCATAGTCATATTTCACCTGAGGAAGACGAAGAGGAGGCCTCAGAGTGCATGACTGAGCTTGACGGTTCATCTGTGCTTTCTTGCTGTAATTTCAGCTGCTTGAGGGCAATGAATGCGACCTCCTGATGGGCGGCCTTTTTTTCGTTAAACACCCTTTCGCCAATGAAACGTTGTCCATTTACTGTCACTTTACCTCTGTAACCTGTGCGGAGGATGTGAACTTTATGTGATTAACTGTTGAATCTAACCTGAATGAAAGAATGTCGTCCACTTTTCCTGTATGTCTAAACAAATACATGTTCTATTTGTTTCAAAAGGACTATCATGCAATTAATATCAACTGGACGGATGATGAATTTGTTACCTTGGGCTTCTTGATCCTCTGTAAAAATAGGAAATTTGTCCTCTGGCCATTTATTTGCCTGACAACATTCATAAAGATGATTTTTGTATTTAAGCGGGTTGCCAGGAAACACTGGATCTGTGGCTAAAGAAACACTGGAATGAGACAATCTGAATATAGTTGGACTCTTGTGAACTCAGAATGACTCAAGGTGAGTTAAACTTAAGCTACTTAAGGCTACTTAAGTGTAGTGAAAGACAGTACGTTTTTTAAAACTGCACTTTGTAAAAAATGTATACAATTAAAAGCTTTACTTTATACCACAACTTTTAAAAAATGCACTTTGTAAAAAAAAGTATAAAATTAAAAGCTTTACTTTAAAGTGTATTTTTTAATTATTGTTTTAATTGTCATGCCTTAAAGAAGTACACTTAGTTTGAGGTACTGACTTATTTAAGTACATTAGAACTTTATAACATTGCAACTTCATTATTACAAATGTGTAATTACAAATTTATTTAAATATATGGCATACAAGTTAAATACTATTTTGATTTATTATGTTAACTAAAATACATTTTCATTTAATTGCAAAATTCAATTAAGTGTGATTACATTTTAGTACATTCAGTTCACACTTAAGTATATTCTTTTAAAGTATATTACATTATATCTATAGTAAGTACTATTTTTAAAAGTATGCTTGTACTTCTCTTTCACAGGGAATTGACCTCCTCTTAATTTAATCATAATCATAATTTCAACGTTTTTCAGTTTGTAATTTTCAAGGGATATTATCTGTGGTTCTTTGTGAGTTCACTTTTGGCCCACAGAACACATTAGAAGCATCATGTAGAAACGAAATATTGCTAAATGATTAAATCAAACATAAATACTAATGGTATTATTTTTTTTCTCACCATGTGTCACTTTCTCCAGTTGGTCCACTCTTCCTGTCAGGTGGCTGATCTGCTCCTCATGTTGATCTACTTTTGCCTGCATCTCTTTAAGTTTGTCAACTTCAGGACCTAGGTTCTCCAGCAGATCTTTGTTTTGGTCCAGGAAGTCCAGGAGACTCTTCATGTCCTGAGGTTTTTCCTTAACATTAAGTCATGTTTTAGAACAGACATGATGCAGTTCACACAGTTTAGTGTTGATCTACTGTACTTACTTTGACATTTTCATCTTGGTTCCCCTCCAAGCGTGAGATAAAGTCTTCAATCCTATCTTTCATGGCCTGCTGCTCACGGTCCAGAACATTCTGGCGGTCTTTCACGGTCTGGAGATCTTCCTGTTGGCCATCTACCGCACACGGGGCTTGATTGAAATTCTTGTCCAAGATGTTGTAAAACTACACAGGAATTTGAAAAACTTATACATAATACAATTATATTGAAGAGCAACATCCTAATAATAAAATGAATCATTTTCCATCCACCTGTGTTATCTCCTTTTCCAAGTCTTTCATTTCTGGGACATGAGGTTCAAGCTCCTCGGCCAGCTGCAGGAGCGTTTTGTGATGCTTTTTCATTTCCTCATTGCTCACTTTGAAGTCAGGTGAATGCATTACATTGTTCCGTACAGTTATTACCTGAAATTGTTGAATAAAAATAAGTGTCAAATGTGTTATCCAGAGAGCTGCAGTGTTTGAATATCCGTACCGATACAGTGGTCACGTACTATAGCACGAAGCTTATCACACATGTAGAAGTTCTGAATGATGTAATGTTGAAAAATCTATTTTGCAGGGAAATATAGGTTATTTCCTCCTCAGTGTACTTACGTCTCTCACACATTGTCCTGGGATCTTGAAATGTTTACAGAAATTCATTAAGTTTAGGATGGCAGCAATATCAAACTGGTCAAACTTGCGATGTTTTGTCTGCCCACGTGGCATATGTGCCTGTCATAAGAAATATGAGAGACATGCAGACATACAACAATGTTAAAAAATGTAATGCACGTAGATTTTTGTTGACTGGCACCAAATATCTAAATATAACTCTCCCCATATGCAGCAGGACAATATATCAATATTATAACAATATGATTTACAACAGACAGCACTCAGTGGCAACACTCTATGCTTATTAAAGATGAAAGCAACTTACTTTGGCAACTTCCCACTTATCTGTGGGCCATAGATGAGGCTGGCAGTTGTCCCAGTACATACGATTACCATTCCCATTATGATTGGCAATGATTTCCTTCTTCCAGTGTTCACACAACCGGCAGAGATGCTGCGGAAAGAAGCAAAGCACAGTTTGGGAGACATGGACAGACTCTCCCAGAAACTTTCTGTTGATACACATTTTTATTTAATATGGCAATGGCATTACTATTATTCAAAATGTGTAGTGTTAAGGATAGATAGATATATAGACAGATAGATAGATAGATAGATAGATAGATAGA
>NW_015549624.1:130750-144870 GCF_001515605.1 Sinocyclocheilus anshuiensis | reverse complement strand
TAGATAGATAGATAGATAGATAGATAGATAGACAGATAGATAGATAGATAGATAGATAGATAGACATTACATTTACAATTTACCTTATTCGCACGTTCGCACTTTAGCGCACAGGTCTGTCTATTGAGCTGAGGTTTGTTTCGAAGAGAACTGTGATAAGTTTCGGTTTCCTTTTCGATGAAGCCCTGAATGCGGGTCCTCAGTATGTAAAGACTCTCCGTTGTTTTCAGCCAGTTTTTGTAGTTTTCATCACTGAAGCGACTGTAAGATTGTGTGCTGCTCATGATCGCTAATTAAAATCGCAGAGATCGATCACTCTTTTGTTGCAGTAGAGCTGCGCTGCGATGTGCCTCGACTGTCTTCAGCAGGTCAGCTGACTCCTGGAGTTGCCAGATACTCGAAAAGTCAACATCATGCATTATTAAGGAAAGGGAAATAATAACGAATTTGTTGATATTCTTCAGTACCATGGCAACCGTGGTTAATAAAGTGATATGGAATAGCCTTAATGTTAGTATTGTAAATATCGCATTAAAACGATCTTGTAAACATTTTTGGTAACACTTTACTTGAAGGGGTGTGCATAAGACTGACATGACACCTTCATAATCATGAAGGAGGTTTTATGCATGTTTATGACAACTGTCATTAAGTGTCATTCGCTCAGTTATGTCATTTTTAATGCAAATATGACATTATTTGACCTAACCCTAACCTAACCCTACCCCTACCCTTACCCCTAGCCATAGCCCATAACAAAGACATCTCAAACAATGTCATCTTTGCATTCAAAATTACATAACTGAGCGAATGACACTTAATGACAGTTGTCATAAACATGCATAAAAAACTTTCATATTCATGACATGTGTCATGTCATGATTATGAAGGTGTCATGTCAGTCTTATGCACACCCCTTCAAGTAAAGTGTTACCCCATTTTTGTTTTCATTATTTATGTTTGCTGCGTTAAAATTAGTACATTGTCCCAGACCCAGAATTGTTCTAAAATTAAAACATATTTAATATAAATATTCATTATTACGTTTGTAGCCCTAATTATTATCCAAAGAGAGTTACAATTTATTTATTTATTAATTCATTCATTCATTCATTCAAAGGTTAGTGTAGAGGCCTACTTGTTTACAATAGTGTCAGTGAAAAGACAGCAAATGAAATATAAGGCATGATAGTTGAATAAACAAGGAAACAATCAAGGTAAATATTACTTGCAAGTGAACAGATGTGAATAGACTTGTATGCAACTCTTATAATTGAAGTTATATATAATTTAAGAAAAGAGCAAGAGTTCATAAAGAGAGAAACATAAAAGAGCTGTTAGTTAATAGCGCCATCTAGTGGAGATCGGAATGAGCTTTTATTGACAGAAATTTGTCTTGATAAAAGACGGAAGTTTGCAGTGCAGTAGCAGAGTTTAACAGGAGGCCAGGTGTCCCCTGGCAGGGCTCCGCTTTCAAACACGATCCTCCATCTGTCTCTTTTTTGCCTCTCCTTTCTTCATTTGTTCATCGGTAGGGAAGAACAAGGTGAACTCTGTCCCTGATGCTTTTACATAAGACTGGACGATTATTAATCAGGCATTATAAATAAAAGTATATCTGTGAAAAGCTTATTTAATAACAATAATTTTAAGTTGTCTGATGCTCCATATACAAGTGAGGTTTTAATTTCTGGGCTACAAAAGTTTTTGGTTCTATGGGTTAAAGTGATAGCTCTTTAACTTGCCTTCTTAGTAATTACACTGAAATTACTGGGTTGTTGCAAAGTGAAGTTTTTTGCTCTGTAATAACAGTGTAGAATGTGCTGAATCCCCATGGAAAACTGAGGTCATCATTATCTCATGAGAAAAGACTGTCTAAACATGCAGCAGCCACACAGATATGCCAGTTGTGTGATCACTGTTATCCTCCAAATAGAATATAACTGGTGGTTTCGATTAGTGGCAAAAATGTACAAATTATAGTTTATAGTCTGGACTGAGGAAAGCCAGACTTTCACCTTATAAAACATCTCAGGTTGGCTCAACTTCCAGGATCTGGTGATGGGGTTTATTTATTTATGCAAATGGTCAAGAATTCAAAAGAATATAACATCCCATTATAGTACAGATAAATACTAGTACAGATTCCGTACTTGTTAAATTATTACATTTTGTTACATATTATAGATCAAAATTACATGCTGCCAGATGTAAGGGGTTTGCCAATTATTTTTGGAATACATTTTTTAAATAATGTATTATTGCACACACAACACACACTTATGTATAGATGTGTGTGTGTGTGTGTGTGTGTGTGTGTGTGTGTGTGTGCGTGTGTGTGTAGTATATCAAAGCATATCAAATATATCAGTATATCAATTAGGCCTATATATTATAATCAGTATTGATATGATGAGATTGTAGTGTGTGCATAAATTCTGCAGACTATAAAAAAGTTTTAATATTTTTAATATTATTACATAAAGTCTAAAAACCAGTTTTAGTATTCTTATATTTTGATAAATTCTTTATTGTTATTTTATATTCTAATGTAAAAAATAAAATATAATATATATATATATATATATATATATATATATATTATCGTCTATTTTTCCTAATAATTAATTTAAAAATTAATTTAAGGTAAAATCAATGTCGCTTAAAATGCATCTTTTTAAAACCAATAAATAAAATAAATAAAATTACAAAATTATAAGTGGTATCCTTCCACTGGAAAATATAGTCCCTATATGTAACAAAACTAATTATCCGCAGTGATATAATAAACAGGTGTTTCTCGTCGTACCTAATACTATATTATGGATTTTAGGCTGTTTATTTACCATTCAGAAGCCTGAATAGAAATGATCCGCTTTATAAAACAGCAGCATAGTTATCCTTTCTTTAAAACAGAGCATTATATCCGTCAAATACTGTAATCTCCTTCTATCAATGACGGCACTGGCTCCACCCCCTGCCTCAGAGGCCCCGCCCATCCCGTGCGCATCCCGTCCGCATTCTGCAAGAGGCACGGGAAAACAGGGATAGACCATCCCGAGAAACTGGGGGGGGGGGAGGTTATTACATACCACTGTTTTAATTCATATTCACCCACGTTTAGATATTAAAACTGGATTTATGTAATTTCAGTTGTACGTTTTTGTAAATAAATAACAACAAAAGAGTACTTTGTACAAAAAAGCTAACACCTGGCACCGACCAAATTTCGTTCCACCCTTTCCCAAACTGCGCCTTGAACTCTACCGTACTGCTGCCATGTTGGATTGAAAGATCGTTATTGCTTTAGGAGTTCGGAATGAAAGTTTATATTATGCAGTCTGTCAAAAGTGAACGAATTAAAGAATAAATAAGCCACAGGAGTAAACGAGTCGCATCTGCATCGCCCGCGCATTGAGGACGACACTACATCGGCTCTACTTGCATGCGGAATTCCTTACGGGATGAACGGAGCGCAGGCCATGTTGATCTGTGATTGCACATAAAATAATCTAACACGAGACAAACGCTCAAGTTCATCTGCCTCATCCGTCAACATGAGCGGCCACCCGCCCCAGCGGAGGGTGGCAAACGTGGGCTCTCTGCTTCTGACCCCGCAGGAGAACGAGTGTCTGTTCAACTACCTGGGCAGGAAATGCATCGTAAGTTGTGTTTACTCTCACGGCCGATCTGTAGTCCGTTAACCGCAAGTTCAAATGCAAACCATATTGCTTTTCAAATATCCAGTGATGTGACGCAATCGAACGGCGGTAACTTCTTGTGTTTTAACGCGTTTGTGATGTCCATCAACATCCTCCTCACTGTCAAGGGAATGAGGCCCCTGTGATTGAAATTAGATGATGTAGTAACTGTTATAAGGTATTTGTATGATTGTGAGTTGGGAATTATGTATTCCGTGTGATTTCAGAGTAAATGGCAATAGGCCTTCTGCTTGAGTGCAGGCTGGTTCGACAAAACCTAGTGAGCTACCTACGAAGACAGCATCATAAGTGCATTCTGAGTCAGCTAAATGATGCACGTGCCGATGATGCCCAGATATGCTGTCTATGTAGGCAGCTCACTAGCTAATGTAGGTTACTGTCTCAGATGACCCTCAAACTCCACCAGATGTGTCAGTGAACTATCTATCTATCTATCTATCTATCTATCTATCTATCTATCTATCTATCTACCTACCTACCTACCTACGTCTCGGTCTATCCTTCTAGCTGTCTATATGTGATTATATCTAGCCTATCTATATGTGAAGCTATCGCTATGTCTATTTACATGTCTTTCTGTCTGTTATTCTGTCTGGGAATCTCTCTACCTCTCTCTATCTATTTCTATCTGTGTCTTATCTAGGCCTATATGTATTTCTATCTGCTGTTATATCTGTATGTAACTGGATTTAGTTAGTACAAATTACAGCAAGGCTTTTGTTTCTGTGTTCAGTGTCAAGTAGCTAGTTATCCATTTCTGCTCAAAGTTACAATACATTTATTTATATTTAATAACCTGCAACAATTTCTGGAAAACATCAAATTTGCATTGAAAGGAAACTTTCAGTTTGTTGTCCCTGCTAAATGAAAGCCTTCCTAGGTGTATATGATTTTCTTCTTTCAGATGAATACTTTCGTAGTTAGCTATATTAAAAAATGTCTTGGCTCTTCCAAGCTTTATAATGGCAGTAAATGGTGGTTGAGATTTTGAAACCCAAAAAAGTGTATCCATCCATTATTAAAAAGTGCTCCACACGGCTCCAGGGGGTTAATAAAGGCCTTCTGAAGTGATCGATGCCTTTGTGTAAGAAAAATATCCTTATTTAAAACTTTATAAACAGTAATCTCTAGCTTCCACTAACTGTCGTACACGCATTCACGAGAGAGTGGCGTTCCAGCGGATGAAGTAGGACGTATGTGTAGCGTAAGCTCCGGTGAAAACATGCTAATCTCGGGAGAACCAGTCTCTTGGCTTATATTGAAATACTCCATTTTTCTTTACAAATCCTCATTTTGTATTTCTAATTCGTTACCATTTTTATATATTTTTTTTGCTCTCTCCTCTGCACTTCCGTGTTTGTCACCACATTCGCATACGTCATCCTCTGGAACGCCACTCTCTCTTGAACGTTCTGTTTTCAAATGTTAGTGGAACATGTTTAGGGCTGTGCAAAAAATCGAAAGGGCCGTAGTTCACTGACAAGCTAAACAAAATCGCTTTCAAAATCGGCAATGAATCGCCTGCAATTTTGAACGCGATTTTGTGTAGCTTGTCAGTGATCTACGGCTCTGTGTAGTAAATGCCGCTCCATCTGAATGCAGGTGAGGGAGATTTACTACTAATCACGGAACCGGCTTTACTGACGAGATGCGCATGACAATCGCATGCGATTAATTGCACAGCCCTATTAATACCAGTTAGTTTAAAATAATCTGACAAAAGCTTTCAAGTTTTAAAACTGATTTCCAAATAGTTAAATATCCAAAGTGTCCAAATACCTTGTGGGGCCACTGTATGTTTCAAGTGAAAGAAATGTACCCTGTTTGTTCTTGTTAGAAATGTCCTGTCCCTTGCCCTACAAGGAAGCGTTTGTTAGAAAAGTGTCCTTATTTTTCCAAAATTCCTCTTGCAGCACATTCAGGTGACGAGTCACATGTTAAGCACGTCGTGTATTTGGTTCTTAGTAGATTTTTGATGCATGAAGATGTTTTTTTGATAGTAATATATATGGATTGTTAAAAAAATTTGATTTTCAGAAAAAAATCAGACATGAATTTGAGTTCAAATCAGAGATTTTTGACCGTAGAAATGGATAAGGAAGGAATAAGCTTGGTCAAGAAACAACTAGTGTTTCATTTATATATTTCGCATGAAATCCGATTCACAAATATGGCATTCTTTCCCATCAGACCTACTTAAGTTGCTTGTCCATGTCTAGGTGGAAGCGACATGAACGCGAGCGGTGTCAGTCCAGGAACGGCAGCCAAGAGCCCGGCCATAAAGTGGGCTTTCACAGGGAATGACTAAATATGAGACGCGTCGTTTGGGGCCAAGATCCAGCAGTCATGGGTTCATTCATCACTGTGTCCCGAACTGGCACCAAAAAACCGAGGGCAGAGGGTGGACGGAATCCAAATCGCACAATAGTGAGAGAGATGGAGAGAAGGGAAAATATAGGTGTTGGGGGTGGGGTTGTGCGTGATCAGCAGTCTTTGAGGACAGGAAGTCAACTGATCTGCCTCCTCTCCATGGAGATTTGAGCTTTAATGAATCGAACTGCTGAGCCAGTACTGATCCAGAATCAGGTTTCCAAGAAAACCAAACCAAAGTCTGACACAAAGTCATGATCCCTGTGAAATGTACATCTTTAATGCGTATTTAAGTTCTTGGCGAAGACTTTTGCAGACAGGAATGCCGTACGGATGCAGAAAAACCTGGCGAATATCCATCAGTCGCCTCTTTTGGATGTTGGGTTCAGTGTTTGTTGAGTGCGATTAAACCCAGCCGATCGATCAAAAGTATAGGTTTACATATCAGTGTGAGCGTGTTTGGCCGCTTTGAATGCAATGAGTATATATTGTTTATATCATATGGAAACTCGACTCTTTCTTGAACTTGCTGAACTCTGAATACAGTAGTTGAAGGTTTAGCGATGTCCTTGAATCACTCGGCCCACCAAGACAGAATGAGTGCTCATACTCAAATGCTGAATGTGCAGTCTAGAGCATGAGGAAGCAGTTTTTCATCAGAAGAAATGAAGGGAAGTCTTGTTTCATTGATGCTACTGTTACTGACGTGGCAGGATCGCAATGAGCGGAGTAGTTAACCAGAATTCTCTTTTTCTGCCTTTCTCTGAATGAAAGTAATTGTACATTTATATTTATTTATTCATTTTTTTTTAATAAAATATTTGCACATGCCATTGTTAGATGTAGATGTTTTTTGGATTAATTTTCAGATTAATTAATTTATAGAATAAATTATTGATTATCAAGAGCCTTCAAAGTTCACAACATTCAATGCTTGAATAGACTTCACTGATGAATGTCTATTATTTCTTTAGATAAGCGGTGTATTTTAATTGGATTATGGAGAAATAATCAGTAAATCAATTGATTCAAAGTCAAAGTTTATGAAATGTTTGATAAATTTAGACTTTTTATTAGGGCTGCACGATTATGACAAAAATCATAATTGTTGATTATTCCCTTGAAATTGTAATTGCGATTATTAATTACGATTATCACAATTTACATGGAATTATGTTTAAACCATTGTTTGATGCAACTGCATGCCGTATTTTTTTTTTTTTTATGAAAATAAACAAGCTGAAAACACTTTAACTGAAAAACATTTAGTGCTTTTCTATAGTATTAAGCCTCAAATGTCAACTATGCATCGGATTGGTTTCTTCTTTAAATTATAAAAAAGTAAAAATATGAATGGTATTATAATGTTATACTAAAATTAAAATAATGGGAAAAACCCATAAGATAACATGTAGAAAGAAAAAAACGCATCTTAAGCACGCAGAATAACATAAGTGGACTTTGAACGATTAATTGACGCTTTGAACGATTACGTAATTGTGGCATCCATAATTGTAATCGCGATTAGAAGTTCGATTAATTGTGCAGCCCTACTTTTTATAATTTGTTAATCATTGAAGTATTTTTTAATCAGATTACTTTTGATAATCAATTCAATTGTTTAATCATTCAATCCATTAATTGCTTTTAAGAGCCTAATTTCTTCAATTGATTATCAATTGATTCATTTGATTTTTTTTTAAATCCCAGTCAGTTAATCAAATTACTTTTGAGAAGCTTATGTATTCAATTGGTTATCAATTAATTAATTTGATTATCAATTTCAAGCAATGAATTAGAATGCCTTTGAGAAACATATTTATTCAATTGTTTAATCCAATTACTTTTATGAATGTGTTCATCTGCTTATTTCAGTTAATCAGATTGCATTTGATAATTGTAAAAGTCAATTCAATTGTAAAAGTCAATTCAAAGTTTATAAAATGTTTGATAAAAGTTTGACTTTATAATCTCTTAACCTATGAAGTATTTCTTTTAATCTGATTATTTTTGTCAAATACGTTTTTGAACCATCGGATTAAGTTGAAGTAATTCCTAATTTTGCAATTAATTTTTCTTATATGCACACTGTTAATTGTTTAATAATTAAATAATCTGCTCGTTTCAGTTGATCATTGGTTAATCTGTTTATTATTTTTCTGTTAATCAGTTGATTAGAGAGTCTGATCTAATTCTGATTCTGAAAACTGTTTAATTTGTAGATTTATTTCTTCAATTATTCAGTGTTGTTGCAGTCCTGCTGACAGGTGGTTTCTTAAGTTATTGCTTAATGAAAACGTTATAGGTCCGTATTGGTCAGAGACTTCATTAAATCATTTTCTGTTCAATGGCTTGTGGTTGTGTTGAATGCTTTCATCAGAAATCTAAATTGTGTGTTAAACCACAGGACAGGGTTTCTTTAGTCTCCTGTAATTGCTCAGCATTAGCCTGTATGTGTGTGTGAATGTGTGTGTTACTTGTCCATGGAAAATATTTCATCTTCTGTGAGATCTTGGCTGTCCTCCCTATGACAGTATTGCCAAGACACTGGCCTATTTTTCCTTTCGGTAACCCGTGTCCTGAAAAAGTGTTCGAAATGCTGCTTTCGGTCATGTGCATGGAACCCAGACACTCTTCGAGTAAGATTCCTTATGGAGAGTGAATAAAATGCCCCATCATGCGTGTCTCCAAGTACTTGGCTGCAGTTTAAATTACAGCAGTATTTGATATCTGCAGTGGCCGGTGTGTGCTGCAAGCAACATCATGCAGTATTCATACACTGATTTCTGTGCATTTTTGGACATGTTTACAGTTTCTGCATGATATTATTAATATGCAGTTCTGTCCAAAATGCAGCCCTGCTACTGAAATGCAGGTGATGAGAATCATTTCATAAGAGTATGAACATGTGCCAGTGTTGGTGCATTGCCTTTTTATTTTGGACTTAAGATGTTGTTTTATATTTAGTTATTTTTAAACTTTAGGATTGAAAATTTTGGTTTTGGTTGAGATTTTCCATCATATTTCACAATTATTAATTCTTTACAGTGTTTCTTTATTATAAGTGTGTGTTTGTATTTTACTTATACTAAAGTCTGGACTTTCTGTAGGATTTCACATTTGTTTGAATGCTTTGATAGATCAAATTAATCCAAGGAATAATTCATTAAAAAATGAAAATTTGCTCAAAAAAATTCATCCTTCATCGGCCGATTTTTCACATGACCGGCCCGGATCGGTGACCGGCGGGTCAGTCTCACGTCTTGCCGATTCCGAGCCGATCTTTTTATCGCCAGCGGCGCCGGCAATGACGTCACAGCCACGCGCACACTCACAGTTGCGTGTAAACATGTCGTTTCGCGTGAGAATGGTTCTAATTTTAATTGCATTCATTGTAAATGGCGACTGATAAAGTATTTATGTCGTGCCAGATGAGGCTTGCACAGCCTGAGTGAATGTGTGAGAGAGACAGCACACACAAAGTAACTCACAGAAATTTGTAGATTCATACTGCGGTAGAAAAAAAAAGATATTTACAAAATATGCTTTTAGGTAAGCAACATTATACGGCCATGATGTTTCCCCGAATATCAATATCAACACGATTGCAATGTGACACTGATTTTATACAATAGTATTTAAATAAACAATAAGTTAAAATTAAGTGACTTAGATTTTAGACAAAATATTGACTGTTTTTGCTCAATTTCGCTGATGAAAATAGTTCCAATCAAAGCCACAGCAGAACTGTTGTGTGTCTCCGAGCAACACAGCGGTGTTTCGTTACTGAATGAATCCACGTTTTTGAATGAATCGAGTGAGTCAATGATTCAGTGGCCCATTCATAAAGACTCGTTTCTGAATGAATCGGTTGAATGAATGAATGAATGAGTAAATGACTCGCTCATTAAAACCGACATTTGCCGCCACCTACTGGTGGTTTAGTCATATTTAAAAGTATCATTGCATTTTTTTTTCAACATTTTGTATGTTTAAAAAAAATATGTAAAACATTACATCTTATAAAATTTATGCATTTGAAATTTTGCAGTGTAAATGCATTTATGGCACCTCAGCTTCATCAAACTGTCTGTGTAAATGCATCTAATGCCACTTCGGATGCAGCTTCTGTTTCCTCAACAGTGGAAAGATTTTGTTTGAGTTTGTTAATACTAATTTCATTTAAATGGTAACAACTCTACAGTTTCTTATTATTCTAACTGAATTAATTGAAACAAAGTAAGAATTTGATGTGAAAGATGACACATTTAATAAGGTTAGGGGGAAAAATGACCATTTATAAACATAGTGGGAAATTACATCTGTTTTGTTACATACAGCAACTCATTTTAAGTTAACTATTTATTCCTCTTTCCAATCACAGAGCACTTTATTTTGAGAGTTGTTTAAGTGAGAGAAAATCTGTAACTTAGTCCAGATTGGGGGAATTGTAATGTTTAATAATTTATTTTATTATGTAAATAATTTTTGCATTGAAATTTGCATAGATTTTTGGTTGTATATGCTGTTAATTATAGTTCTTAGAAAGAAAATCGGAATCGGCAGAAATCGGTATCGACAGGTCACGCTTCCAAAAAATCGGCCAAGAAAATTGCAATCGGTGCATCTCTACTTTAAATGCAAATGAGCTGCATATTCCCGCCCCATCTCCAGAAGAGGGCATCGCGTATACGTCTCTCTGCATTGCATACCTACTGCAATTTACAGCCGGTAGAAGCAACATAACTGAGAGCGAGAGAACCGGTGTTTAGCAGTACATATGGGAAGCCAAATGCACTGAAAGTGGGACGAAACAGCGCGATGTTACAGAGCTTGCGCCGCGCGATCAATTGACCGAGCCACGCGCTACGAATGGCACAAACTAATCTCACAAGCGCGACGCTGATCAGTTAAAAAATACTTAATGTACAACACAAATACGGTTAAAACGCTAAGCACTATAACGACATGACATTCACAAAGGGGACCGGTGTTTAGCTGTACATATGGGAAGCCAAATGCACTGAAAGTGGGACGAAACAGCGCGATGTTACAGAGCTTGCGCCGCGCGATCAATTGACCGAGCCACGCGCTACGAATGGCACAAACTAATCTCACAAGCGCGACGCTGATCAGTTAAAAAATACTTAATGTACAACACAAATACGGTTAAAACGCTAAGCACTATAACGACATGACATTCACAAAGGGGTCTGGAGTGATACACGTATTTAAATAGATTTTGAGGCGCATTACCTTGAAAAATGAAAGTAATCCACAGCGTCCTCAGCAGCTCAGATGTTGGGAGAAAGTGAAGACTCTTATGTTCAGTCTTACATCCAAACAAAGAGCACCGGGATTGCTTGCGAGATATTGTTGACATTACAACTGCTCGAGCGCGGAGAAAATGGAGGACAGCGTACAACCGCTGAGGGTGGAAACTATAGCAATGCAGGGCTGTCAATCAACCCCTGTGGCCCCGCCCTATGCAATGTGACGTCACACTGCATGAGAATCAAAACGGCAGGCCTAGTGAGACTGACTTGGTTTACAGGGGATTAAAAAATGAGGAGTGGGTGGATTTTTATCATTGTAGGGTGGTTGTGTTCACACACTGCCAACACACATTTATGTCCAAACACCATGTAAAAGTGGATTTTGCATAATAGGTGCCCTTTAATGTATTGTGAAGTGAGAAGTTGCGTGTTTGTAAAAAAACAAAACAAATCTATCATTAAGGCGTTTTAACTTTAAACAATTGCTTCTTGCCAAAACACAATTCTGTAATCCAAAAAATGATTCCTCCAGTGAAAAAGTCCATCCCCTGTTGTCCTCTCACATCAAAATCCACCAACGTATTTGTTTTGGACTGTTTCTGCTTACAAACAGTGCTTGATCTGTGCATATTTCTCTCTTGATTTAAACAAAATGACTTTTCCAATGGATAAAGGAATGTTATGGATAGAGGGGTAGCACTTTATTTTACAGTCCTGTTCCTCATGTACATACCTATACATGTACTTATTATAGTAATTACAATAACTAGGTAATAACTAGCTGCTAACCCTGAACCTACCCCTAAACCTAACCCTACCCCATGTAGTTACCTTATATTACCAGTAAAGTGCAACCGGTAGAGGACTTGTTTTTTAGCTGGAAGCAATGATTTGAAGTTAAAAACATCTTAATGGTTTTGTTTTTTTACAAACATGCAGCTTTTCACTTCACAAAGCATTAATTGATTTACTGGAGTCATTTGGATTACTTCTGGATTATTGTGATGTTTTGATCAGCTGTTTGGACTCTCATTCTGGCGGCACCCATTCACTGCCGAGGATCCATTGGTGAGCAAGTGATATAATGCTAAATTTCTCCAAATCTGTTCTGATGAAGAAACAAACTCATCTACATCTTGCATTGGCTGAGGGAGAGTACATTTTCAGCAAATTGTCATTTTTGGGTGAACTATTCCATTAACGAATGACTGAAAAACATTTTTGAAAAACATTATTTAAAAAAAGTTTTTCTCTTAATTTTAGGTTAATCGATAATGAGTGTATTTAGCTTGTTTCATGAAGTTCATGATTGTTTTCCTTTTTGCAGACATTGTGCTCAGCAGTGGTCCAGGTGTATGGGGCAGACAGGAGCTCGTCCTGGATCAAGAGGTGCTGTGGTGTGGCCTGTCTGGTGAAAGACAACCCTCAGAGGTCTTATTTTATCCGTGTCTTTGATATCAAGGTGAGCTCTCTGAGATCAAATAAACAGCAAAGATATCAGATCTGAGACCTAAATATTAAAAAAAATCTTGTTTCTCATTTTTGCAGGATGGAAAAACAAAGTTTGAGCAGGAGCTCTACAATAATTTCACGATCAATAGTTCGAGAGCCTACTTCATTACCTTCGCCGGAAATGTGAGTTGTTTTTTGTTTTTGTTTTTGTTTTTCTCTTAATATTTCACGTTGTTGACCATTATCAAGAAAGAAAACAGAGAGAACTAGCTAGAGATGTTCTGTGGAAAAGTTTGTTTGGCTAGTCGCTTTCTTGTTGTTCTTGTAAAACTGCTTTTAGCATTAGTGAGGATGTGATCTGGCTTTTTTGGTCATATGGTGTGTTTTGCTCTTTAGTCTTGTCAGATGGGCCTCAACTTTGCCAGTGAAGAGGAAGCCAAACGATTTCGGAGTGCACTCAACGAGCTGCTCAACAGACGACAGAGGAAAACTGGTAAATGTGCTGCGTTTAATTACTTTCCTTTTCTTTGAAGGGATGATAGTTCACCAAAAATTCTAATTATGGCATTATTCATTTACTCACCCATATGTTGTTCCAAATCTAATCCGTATGACTTCCTGTTTTTGGTCTCAATTCAGTCTTATTTTTGGGTGAACTCACTATCAACTAATATGCTCTACATTCAGTAGTAATCAAAAAATATGTCTAAAACCTTATTAGTGTCTAAAACATATTCTCCCAAATCTGTGTTTTTCGTAATAGTTCACCCAGAAATTATAATTATTTACTCATCCTCATTTGCTGTTTAATTAAATTGATTCTGGTTTTGATTCTGATATAGCTATAAATACAGAAACAGTGCATGCATATAGCCTTTCATTTTGATATAGCAGTAAATAAGAGTACAGACTAGACCAATGGTCGACCAATTGATTGGTTATGCTGATTAATCGGCACTGATAGTTGATTACTAGAACTATCAGTTATCAGCAAACATCCATACCGTTAGTAGGGGTCAATTTTTATACCATAGAAATCTCATAATTCTTGTCACCAGTGTCAGTATCACAAAAAAGTAATACTAGCCTAAAAAAAAAAGTCAGAGATCAAATAAGAAACTAATTACAAACAATAGGACAAAAAGCTACAGCAGAATAAATAAATAAATAATAGATACTACATGCATTGTATAAAGTAATCAAATGTATAAAAATATTCTTCACTGTGTAAATTAAATATATATTTCGTCTTATTAAATTTACAAAAGTGATTTAGTCAAGAGCAGATTGTCTCTCTTTT
>NW_015549624.1:126040-130740 GCF_001515605.1 Sinocyclocheilus anshuiensis | reverse complement strand
AGCAGGAATATTAGACTGCTGTCACTTTAAGAGCTGCCCGGATCCTATATACTTTCACACACGTGTTTTCTTTCTCAGCTGTTTGCTTTCACTGAAGACCTAAATTACTTTGTTTACAAGGATACTTGCAAATACTGCCATTTTGACACATACAAGTGTGTGAATTTAACCGTTCATGGCCTATAAAGTTGCATCTGTTAACATTAGTTAATTAACTAAATTTGATGAATGTATAGTTAATATTTAATATTAATATTTTTATTCAAATTTGAATGTGTGGTTCAGTACGTTTTTCTTTTTTTCTTGTAGTAAAGTTCAGCACTGTTTTAGTTTTCATTCGGTATCGGTTGATTAATCGGTTATCAGCCAGTTTGGTCAAACTTAGCTATCAGTATCGGTAAAATCCACTATCGGTCGATCTCTAATACAAACCATACTTGAATAAAGCTTTTGATTCTGATTTGGAAATAAATAAAAAACAAACATAACAAATAAACCAACAAAATTATTATTATTTTTTTTTTACCATTAATATAGATTTGATTCTGATATAGCAATATCTAAAACAAATAAAAAATAAACGTCTCTATTAAAAACAAGTAAATAAATAGGAATATATCTTTCAGTATAATGAAAGTTCGTGAGAACTGGAGTTATCAAGCTTTAAAATGACCAGAAAAAAGTTGCTATGATGACTTGTGATTTTGTAATAGGTTTGTGTGAGGAACAGACCAAAATATGTATTGTTATTAGTTCAAATATGAACACACAGTCCCGCTCCTGTTGGCATGTTCATGAGAATAGTGACATTTCATCGGAGAATCAGACATTCCAGTTCACGAAACCATTCTGACTGATTCAGTTTTTGGATTCAACTCCATTGACTCAGTCAACGAAGACCTACATTTTAGTTTGTTTGCAACACAAATCAATAGTATGACTTCAGAAGAATTAAAACAAAACTCAAAGCTCATACTTATCATATTTTTATTGGTGCTTTTTTGTCTTTTTTGAAGCTTGAAAACTCCAGTCATCATTCATTATAAATTCATGGAAAAGAGCGACCAGCACATTATTTAAAATATCTCCTTTTGTGTTCCACAAAAGAAAGCAAGTCATATGAGTTTATAATGACATGCGGATGAGTTTGTCATTTTTGGGTGAACTTTTCCTTCAACACACTCGCTTATTAAAGAGATAGTTCACCCAAAAATGAAAATTTGATGTTTATCTGCTTACCCCCAGGGCATCCAAGATGTAGGTGACTGTTTCTTCAGTAGAACACAACCGAAGATTTTTAACTCAAACCGTTGCAGTCTGTCAGTCATATAATGGAAGTGAATGGGAATCACGGTTTTCAGAGTCAAAAAAACATACACAAACAAAACCAAATTAAACCCTGCGGCTCGTGACGATACATTGATGTGTAAAGACACGAAACGATCGCTCTGTGCAAGAAACTGAACAGTATTTATATCGTTTTTTTACCTCTGATTCACCGCAATGTCTGAACTGTCCTGAGCGCGTTCGCGTCATCGTCTTCAGCCGGCGCGTGACTCGTCGTCGTCTTCTTCTTCTTCTTCTTCTTCTTGCTTTACGGCAGATCGCAGACTTATAAGTGCATTACCGCCACCTATCTCTCAAATGGACTATTGACACTCTATCTACAATATCAATTCGGAGTGTCAGTTCGGACATTGCGGTGAATCAGAGGTAAAAAACGATATAAATACTGTTCAGTTTCTTGCACAGAGCGATCGTTTCGTGTCTTTACACATCAATGTATAGTAACGAGCCGCATAATTTGGTTTTGTTTGTGTATGTTTTTTTGACTCTCAAAGCTGTGATTCCCATTCACTTCCATTATATGACTGACAGACTGCAACGGTTTGAGTTAAAAATCTTCGTTTGTGTTCTACTGAAGAAACAAAGTCACCTACATCTTGGATGCCCTGGGGGTAAGCAGATAAACATCAAATTTTCATTTTTGGGTGAACTATCCCTTTAAGCTCACATTTTCTTGTTAACCTGTTATTTCCTGTTGCCGGCTGCTCATTTACAGTTGTGTTCATCTCTCCCCATCTTTCCTCCTGTTCCTCTCAGTCTGTAGCTGTAATCTGTCATAGTGTAGCAAGTGTGCTGGTTTTCTCTCCATAGGGTGTGTCGTAAAACCTTCACAGTGGGCCTTTTCTCCTCATGTCCCTCTTGTAAACGCAGCAGTCTCTCTCCTCACTTCCTGGCTGGGTTCCAGTAATTCCTGCTCTGTTTTGCATGCTGGGCTTTGAAGTTTAGGCTTTTCTCTGCACTAACTGATTTTTAAAGAGGCCCTGATGCCTTATATGCCTCCTATGTCTGCCTTGCCTGCCCTCTCTTTGTTTAATGTAGTTAAATTCCGAACAAACATGTTTGATTACATTTTCGTACAGTGGATTATTCGGTTAACTTCTGGTTGTTAAAGGTGAAGTGTGGAACTTGTAGCTATTAGTGGCACCAGATGGAATTAAAATAGTTTTAAATGATATTGTTTTTTTTTTCACCTTTGTTGAATGTTAAATATTTCAGTATATTATATTAAATACTTCTGCCAGTGAGTAGTTTATTCACACACACATTTTTTTTTTGAAAGAAATTATTTTTTTCAGCAAGGATGCATTAAAATGATCAAAACTACAGTAAAAAACATCTATAATGTTACTAAAAATGGCTATTTCACATAAATGCTGTTGCTTTGAATTTTCCATTCATCAAAGAATCCTGAAAAAACGTATCACCGTTTCCACAAAAGTATGAAGCAGCACAGCTGTTTTCAACATTGATGATAATAAAAAATGTTTGAGCAGCGTCATCTTAAAATGATTTCGGAAGGATCATGTGACACTGAAGACTGGAGTAATGTTGCTGAAAATTCAGCATTTCATCACAGCAATTAATTACATTAAAAAATGTAATACATAAAAGTTACTTTAAATTGTAAAAATATTTCACTATATTTTTATTTTACCATATTTGTGATCAAATAAATGCAACCTTGATGAGCATTAGTGACTTCTTTGAAAAACATTTTCTTACAGACATCAGACTTACTGACCCCAAACCTTTAAATGATACTTAATATATATATATATAATATTTTGTTTTTGTGTTTTATTATTTAAAAAAAATAAATCAAAAGACAATTGCTCGGCAACTATATAATATATACACACACACGCTATAAAATAAAAATGAAATATTTGTTTGACAGCTTTTAAAAACATGAAATTGCTGAGTAACTGTCATTGAAATAAAAAGAAGCAAGTATTTTAACATTTTCAGGGCTCTAGACTCATTCTTCCCACTGGTCGCTCTTTTGCGACTAACTTTCTCAGTTAGTCGCACGAGCACATCATTTGGTCGCAATTATTATTATTTTTTTGTTGGCTACAACATGGGATTAATCAATGCATGCTGATGAACTTTTATAATAGTTTATAGTTATATGGTATTGAGTGTTCAACATTCAACCCGTTCTTTTTCATCAGTGTTATTTGTGATTTTAACGAACCACAAATGTTGGTGCTAAAAATGTGACGATAAACCTAGGACTGCCAATTGATAAAGTAAACCGTAAATAAAACCATTAATTTATGGATGCTAATGTCTTGAGAAAGGGCGCAGAGCTCAGGGCACCTCTGTTTACCATCTTCTTCCCTAACCTTTCCGAAACTAACGTACTTTAACCATTCCCTTCTCCTCTGGGTGACCTACCGGCTCTTTCCCTCTCTGTTACTGACCTCACTAGTCTTTTAATTCGGCCTCCACGTTTTAACAGTGTTAATTTTGTTTTTGCAGAGAAAAGGCGTGACCCACCAAATGGTATGTGTCCTGGTACTTACATTCACTCATGAATTTACTCCTAATGTTATCAGAGCTAATCAGTTTGTGTTTGCTGTTGTTGTTTTTTGAAAATTCCCATTTTGACAGAATTATGCTGAAATGCACACATGCACATAATGTATCTTCCACAGAAATCAAAACACATTCTTGAATGAGTGTCGTCAGGCATGAGCGTGATTCACACAAACACACATCCGCATTGTACATGACCTAGATGAGAGTAGAGTTCAACCCCTGACTGGAAGCCTGAGGTCAATCTGTGCGCTGGGAGCCATATGTACGCCACATGGATCATTCCATGCCACTGCGCTGCTGTGACTCTCTCCCATTCAGTTACGTCAAAGAGACCATGTTTCCTCACTTACGTAGTTTGAAGGTTTTCTCATGGACGTTTATCAGGGTTATGGCACTGGTTTGATGTCCCTTAGAAGCTGTAGTTGCAAGTTACTCAATTATCTTGTTTGCTTCATGTCAGTAGCCTGCAGCAGGATATGTGTGACGCTACTTGCATGCCTATTATTATTATTATTATTTTTTTTTTTACTTTTTATTTTATTTTTATTTTTTAAAGAATGCTATAGGAAATATCAAACCAAATTAAGTGCTTTTTTATGTATTTATTTATTTCCAGAGTATTTCCTATTGAAGCATAATTTGGGGCAGGGCATATTTGAGGGCTCATCTATTATTATTTATATATGTATTATTATTATTTATATATGTATTATTATTATTATTATTTTATATATTACTCTTATTATTTTTGTTACATTTATATATAATTAAATTAAAAATGTTACAAACCACTGAACCAAAGAATGCTA
>NW_015549624.1:120006-125421 GCF_001515605.1 Sinocyclocheilus anshuiensis | reverse complement strand
CCACTGAACCAAAGAATGCTATAGAAAATATTGAACCAAATTCAGTGTTTGTTTGTTTGTTTGTTTGTTTATGTGTGTATTTATTTATTTACAGAGTATTTCCTATTGAAGCAATCATTTGGGGCAAGGCATATTTGAGGGCTAATCATCTATTATTATTATTTATCTATATTTGTATTATTATTATTCATTTATAAACTAAATAAATAAATAAAATTATGCATTTAGCAGACGCTTTTATCCAAAGCGACTTACGGTGCATTCAGGCTATACATTTTTTATCAGTATATGTATGTATATATTTATGTATAATTTTTTTTTAATAATAATTGTAAATATGTAATTATCTTTTTTTATATTTTGTCATTTCAAAAATGCATAAAATATAAGTAATAAAATAATATAATAAAAAGTACAATTAATTACAATTGTGGACACCCATGCGCCATCAAATATTTGCTTAATTTTCCCAAAAGAAAAAGACTGTACATTTAAAATGCTATTATAAGTTTGATTTCATGTGGTAATTAAAGGTAAATTGTAATTTGTGCACCATTTTTGCACCAAATCAAAGTGCAAGAATAATCCTGAACACTTACTACGTCTGCCATTGGTTGACTAAACAGATAGAACCACCCCCAAACTCACACTATTGGTTCAGCCAGTGTTGTCTGGTAGCAGTGTTTGTTTTGATAGCACCACACTATTTACATTTACTTTCCAAGGGATTCAGCCTATTTTGTTTTAGCATTACCAGCCAGTCTGAAATGTTATTATCTGTGACGTTAAGTCAACATATTTGTCCTAGATTTGTTACAGCAGCTCTGGAGGCCAGTTCCATTTTTTTCCCCCTTCTCCAATCTGTTCACATTTCAAATTCACATTCATAACTTATAGCTGTTGTTCCAAGCATATTGCACCCCTGCTTGACTACACTATGAAGAATGAAGCCGTTCAAATCCGATTTATGAGAAACATCGTTCCGTCCTCAGTATTTGTGTTGTATAAGATGTCCATCTTTCTCCAGCACATTTCCTTCCCCTCCGCTTCCTCATTGTTAATATCTGACTGAGTATGCTCAGTACGCCGCTTTATCTCTGATATAGTTTGGTGTTGATGAGTAGAGAAGCTAATCACTGATTCGCTGTGAAACATCTGTCAAACGAAGCCAAAAACACACTTGTGTATTATAAAAAGTGTGGCTTTGCCTGCAGTTGAAGACTTGTAATGCTTACAGCAAATTTCAGAGATTAAACTGGATTAGCAGTTCCTTACGTAATATTCCGCATTCATAATTTTTTTTTTAGGATTTGACTAGCATGAGCGGGATTGGTTTGGTGGACGGCCAGATCACAAAACTTTCACAATTGGTTTAAAGAGCATCTCCGGAGGCTGCTTAGCTTGCTAGCTTCTCGCTACGCTTTAAAGGGTTAATTCACCCAAAAATGAAAATTAGCCCATAAATGACGCACCCTCAAGTCATCCAAGGTGTATACGACTTTCTTCTTTCAGATGAATCCAGTCGGAGTTATATCAAAAAATTGTCTTTGATCTTTCAAGCTGTTTAATGGCACTCTGCGGGTGTTGCATGCATCCGTCCAAAAGAAGTTAAATAAAATGCACCCATCCATAAAAAAAGTGTCTCACACTGCTGGGTGAACAAAGGCCTCCTGTAGCGAATCGATGCGTTTTCCATCTGACGCGGAGAGTCGCAGCTCGCGTTCAAGCACCGCACGACCCCTCCCAGTCGCCCTGCCGCCTTCTCGCACACCCTACTTTTCTTCATGGCACGCATATTTTTGGGGGGGTTACTTAGTTTTCTCTCCGGCTGCTGTCTCGTGCCATTAGCTTCTTTTGGGGAGTTCTCTGGGTTCGGGTTTTAACCCGAGCTCAGAGCCCTCCCTCTGGACAGCACGCCAAATATGCTACTAATTGCTTAATCACATTTGTTAGTGTGAACTCGTGAATTAGTGACCATTGTTTTTTTTTGATCTCTCCCCTGTGCTTCCGCGTGCGTCACTTCTGAGCGGCGCATGCGCAAAGCCGACCTCCATACTTCATCCACCCAGAACTGCTTCCGTTTACAACAGTGAGCACAAGCTACATTCAAGTGATTATTACGTTTTGAATATGGATATTTTTCTTACAAAAACGCATCGATTCGCTATAGGAGGCCTTTGTTCACCCCATGGAGCCGTGTGAGACACGTGTTTTTTTTTGTTGTTTTTTTTTTATATATGGATGGGTGCTTTTTATTTAACTTCTTTTGGACTGAAGCACTGCAACACCCGCTGAGTGGCATTAAACAGCTTGAAAGATCAAAGACAATTTTTTATATAACTTCGACTGGATTCGTCTGAAAGAAGAAAGTCATATACACCTAGGATGACTTGAGGGTGAGTAATTTATGGGCAAATTTTCATTTTTGGGTGAACTAACCCTTTAATACGCTGCTGAAACTCTACAGAGGACGTCCTCTCGGGGGGTGCTCTGGGTCACGGTGGAGGTCACAGGAAGCTCATGGCTCTCGCCCAAGGTAGGGGTTTAGCAGCTCTGCTGTGACTCCTCACGGTTCTAGTGAAGAAGTGAGCATGTGCTCCAGAACTGGGACGTGGATGTGAGTGAAGCGTCTCTTGGGGATTTTTGGAAATCTGACGTCAGAAGTTTCTTGTAACTTTTTAAGGAGTTTGTAGTGTGAAGATCTTTAGTTTTCGCTTAACATTACAAAGTTCTGACAGGGGTCTTCGTTATTTGATAGTTATTTCATTTTGTTTTATTTGTGCTTTTGGCGACATAAACAGAATTATTATTATTATTATTATTATTATTGCTTAGTGTTAGACTTGTTGTGGTCTGTAGTCTTTTGGATTGTAGATTTTGAGATACAGTTGGGCATTTTTTAAAGGGATAAGCTGTTTTAAATTAATATTTTTTTAACAATAATTTGGGGCAGTTTTTCAATTCCATAAAAATCATCAATATAATATATTTGACAATTATTTTATTACTTTTATTCCTCAATATGACACAAATAATTATTTGACTACATACATTTTTATTATTATTATTATTAAACATTTTATACGTTTTTGATACATAAACAGATTAAGAAAAACTTTAATATAATGACAAACACAATAACAATGATAATTATATTTATGCATTTTACTTAAACATTTGATAAATAAAATTATTATTATTATGATTATTATTTAATAATTATACTGTTTAAATGTTTTATTTATACATTGTGCTTATTTTATTTATGCATTTTACATGTACATTTTGATAAATTAACTGAATTAATATTATGTTTATTTAATAATTATAATGTTTAAACATTTTATGTATACATTTTTGATAAACAGATTAAGAAAAACTTGTATAATGACAAACATAATAACAATAATTATATTTATGCATTTTAATTATACATTTTCTTGCATGAACTGAATAATAAAAATAATAATAATAAAATGTATGCCATTATATTTTTATTATAATCATTAATTATTATGTTTATTTTTATTATAATTAATAATGCTTATCATACTTAGGCATTTTATTTCTAATTTTTTTTTACATGTACAGTTGTTATTATTTAACAATAATGATACATGAATATTATTATTAATGATATTAACAATTCTACGTATTCAAAAAAGTGAAAAATATAAACTTTAGTAAAAAGTGAATAATTAATCTAACCATTTCATTAAGTTACTTTTCCTTTTTGAACACAGTAATTTAAAGGTGTTATGGTGATTCATTTATTATTATTGTTTCTGAAGTTATTATTTTTGACCTGTAGATTCAGACCGTGGCTCTGTGTTCCACACTGGACTCTCTGGCTGTCATGAAAGCGACTGCTAGCTAATGCTTGTGGTTTTGGGAAAGTTTGACACAAAGCCTGTTGTTCAGCAGCGTTCCTTTCTATGAAAGCTGCTTTTTATCTCCCACATTTTGCTGTGATGAGAGTCATTATGACATGGCATATGATTCAGAGTGTTTCGCTTGTGGTCGTGTTGGTCAGTGCTATATATGCATAATGCAGTCATGTTTATTTGAATGAAACAAATCTCATGAAATGTAGCTGAAATGAATACATTGTTTTTGTATGAAGTTTCTTTTTTTTTTTTTTTCTTTTTTTTTTTTTTTTTACTACTGATACTGAATATTTAAAACAGACATTTATTTAAAATCTTGCTTTTTGACACAATATGACATTATTTTATTTGTTGTTCTTAGCACACCAGCATCATCTGGACTTTGAATACATTAACTTGCAGGAATGTGTGTGATTGATTCACTGTGCCGCCCCCTCTTTGCTTACGCTGGACAGAATCAGCTGTTGTTGCGAGCTCGGCCGGAGACCACTGCTGTGACTCTCGCAGGGAAATGTGTGCAACAGGTTGGAGGTTCTCAGGCAGCAGCTAATCAGTTTTGTCATGTGCCCAGGACCCGCTCTCCTGATGGCGACGGTGGACATCAAGAACCCCGAGATAAACAACAAACTTAATGTGTCCCACATGAATAACATGGTGCACAGTGGCCTTAACAAGAAGGAGAAGAAGGTCAAGGGCAAGAGGAAGAAGTTGACGAAGGCTGACATTGGGACACCAAGCAACTTCCAGTGAGTCTTTTAAGTATAGCAGATTCAGTACTTCCTGTGTTGGCAGGAAGTGACATCAGTAATGCATATTAAAATGCTGTCATGCTGCTTCTGGGTTTTTATTTTTATTTTCTGTCCGTATGCTCGAAAACAGTCACTAACTTTAAATTTGTAGTTTTGTTTATATGTTATGCTTTTCCACAAAAAAAAAATGCTAGTTAATGTTAACAAATTGGATGAAAACGTATTAAGTTTTCTCACACACGATATAACAGCCTACCAAAAAACTTTATTTAAAAAAAAGATTTTTTCCCCCGCCTTGTTGTAGTTGGGGTGTTCCCAGTCAAAAATGACCGGCCTACAATTGCTTAGAAATTTCTTGTTCTGCAATTTTATTACCAAATATAGAATCATATCTTTATCAACTTATCTTTAAAAAATATTTTTTAGGTCTAACTTATCTGAAAATAAATTATTTATCTGTTTTCTATAGACTTGATGCTATTTTTAGTTTCATCAACAGTATACCCATATTGTGCCTTTAAAGAAATGTAAGCCTAAAGTGTGAAAATCCTCAGTAACTTATCTTCAATTAAATTATTAACTTAAATTATTATAAAAAAAAAAAAAAACGTATTTAAATACTTATTCGTTTAATGTGCTAAATCAGTTTTTATAACACTTTTATACCTTGAAAGAAATGTAATATTAAAGTTTAAAAATCCACATTAAATTACACTTGAAAATGTTATTTAAATATATATATATATATATATATATATATATATATATATATATACAAT
>NW_015549624.1:117155-119874 GCF_001515605.1 Sinocyclocheilus anshuiensis | reverse complement strand
ATATATATATACAATTTTAATATTTTGTGTTTTTGTTATTGTAACTGTTCTACTTTTAAAGAAATGTAAGATTAAAGTTTGAAAATCCACATTAACTCAAACTTGAAAATGTCATTATTTAAACAAATATTTACTTAATTGTTTAAGATATTTATTTATTTTAGCTGTAATGTTTTTTTTCATTATTATTATTTTATTTTTTTTCATTATTAATAATAAATATTGGATTCAGTCTTTGTCAACTTTATTATTAATAATAATATTATTTTTTTACTAATTGATCTGGGCTTATGCCAGTGTTATTTTATTATTATTGTATAGTTTTTAACATTTTAAAATTGTTCTATTCTTAATTTTTGTTATTTAATGTGAATCTAGCTTTCATTTTTTTATTATTATTAATTATAACCCTGACTTTTTATGTCAGTAAAGCTTTAATTTTTATTGCTATTGATTATAACCTTGGCTTATGCACCTTAGATTTTAAGTGAGCATTGCCAAAATTATCCCCCAATTTTTTTTTTCACTCCAAAACTGAGGTGCATAAGCTCAGATCAGTGTGACCTGGAGCCAATCAGTTCCTAGAAAAATACAAATCCTGTGCTCATTGAAAGAAAACAAGTTGACAAAGACTGATTGCAAGATTTGTTAATAATATGACACAAGGAGAGATGTACAAACAAAATACTAATTTAGGAAGGATCTTCAACACACAAGCACAAGGGTTAAGTTTCTTTTTTCCCTTTCCTCATGTTGTATTTGTTGTTGTTTATGCCAGTCTGACTGTGCTTAACGCAATATTTTCCAGGCACATCGGTCATGTAGGATGGGATCCGAACACAGGCTTCGATGTAAGTACACAACAATGACTTGCTCTGTCACACTCGCACACTCACAGACATGTTGAAGAATCTCTCATAAGAAAACAATGCTGACCTGTGTAGTAATGGCATGATGAAATGCCTCAATAGCCTTGTGTTCATGCAGGCTGAAGCATCTGACGCCCACAACACTACCCAGACTGCATTTGTACACCGCAATGAGCTGTCTGTGTATTTGCGCTGTGTATTTTAAATGGCTTTGTTATGGAAATACTGGAGATATTGCAAACAATTAGAAATTCAGGCTACTGGTGCAATGAAATGAGATGCTGTTGCTCTTAACTAACTGGAAAAATGTGCAAATGCTCTGAAGAAGGTTTGCATTATGCATGCAGCTGGAATGTTGAGCATGACATAATGGATGGTTTCAGCGAGATGGTTACCATTAGCAGTTTGTCCAGAAGGTGGCAGGATTGTGCTATATTTGAGAACAGCATGAATGCTGGGAAATCATGTACTGTATAGTGTTTGCAAAGCAGAATTGCATTGAAATTTCTCTTAAGATTTTAATCATCATGATCTTATCTTAAAAAGAAAAATCCCCATTAACTTGCACTCGAAAATGTTACTGACTTTAAAAAATGTTTAACTTCATTTTTTTTACTTATTTATTAAAATAATATATAATTTACATTTGATAATGTTATTGAGTTTTAAAAATATTCACTTATTTTTTTACTTAGTCATTTTATTTTATTTTAATTTTAGATGCGTTTTTAGTTAGCGACTTAAAATTAATGAGTAAAAAAGTGAATCTTTATTTTATTTTAGCCTTATTTTTTAGTTTTTATAAGCGTTATACTTTTAAAGAAATTTAAGATTAAAATTTGAAAATCACTATTAACTTGGTAATCTTTAGAAAATATGTATTTATTCATTTAAAAAAAAAAAATATTTTAGCCTTAATCTTCTGATTTTAGTCTTTCTGAACATTATACCTTTAAAAATAAGATTGAAGTTTGAAAACTGTTAAAGAGAGAGTTCACCCAAAAATGAAAATTGTCATTATTTACTCAATCTCATATCGTTCCTAACCTGTATGAGTTTATTCCTTCTGTTGAGCACTCTTCCTGCACATGAAAAAACTGCTTTGTGACGTTTCATACATAAACAAGGTGATCTTTCAAGGATTATTGGGGGGTGATGTTCATAGTCTTCCTCTCGAGAGATTGCATAATGCTGAATTTTCATGAACTTTGAAAACGTTTTCCGTATGGCAACATATCATAAAGTACCTTAAAATAATATTTTTTTTTCCAATTTTTTTTTTACAGCACTTCAAGTTAAGCTATTCTTAGAAAAGAAAAAGATTCAAATATTTTTTTCTATAGGTCTATCATAATGCGTGCGGTAGAGGGTTAAGTATGTAGTTTGTGCACATTTGTTCAAAACAGCCTGACAGATTGTTAACAAGATGTGGGCAAAAATTTGTATTGTATACAGGAAGGATGCGCGTTCTTATCATTCTTCTGTTGCGCTGCTTGTCTATTTCTCTTCAAAGCACCAACTTAAATGCCTATTTTGGTTTGACTGCTTGTCACATGAGAAAATAAATAATTTAGCCTTACTGATGCAGTAGCCTATTTCATGCGGGTGCGGTTCAGGTCGCGGTCTTTGTCAAACGGGTCGGGTACAGAATTAAATTGGTGCTGGCTGCTGTCGGATAACGGGTCGGGTGTTCTGTTGTGTACTGCGGATGCAGGTTTACCTAACAGGACCCGTGCAGGACTCTGCTTTAAACTGCTTTGCGTCTCTCCATCAGATACCCTCACGTGCATGATGCGCCATTTACGGGTATTTCCCGGTATTTCCCTAAACCGACACACATCAATTTATTT
>NW_015549624.1:110447-116814 GCF_001515605.1 Sinocyclocheilus anshuiensis | reverse complement strand
CACCAACTTAAAATGCCTATTTTGGTTTGATTGCTTGTGTTACATGAGAAAATAAATAATTTTGCCTTACTGATGCAGTAGCCTATTTAATGCGGGCGCGGTTCAGGTCGCGGTCTTATAAGTCAAACGGGTTGGGTACATAATTAAATTGGTGCTGGCTGCTGTCGGATAACGGGTCGGGTGTTCTGTTGTGTACTGCGGATGCAGGTTTACCTAACAGGACCCGTGCAGGACTCTGCTTTAAACTGCTTTGCGTCTCTCCATCAGATAACCTCACGTGCATGATGCGCCATTTACGGGTATTTCCCTAAACCGACACACATCAATTTATTTAGATTTTTTTTCAGTTTACGAAAATGTTTTTTGAAATATCGAAATATCGGAAATGTGTTTAAAAATCGTATCACCGTTATTGAAAAAAATTATATCGCGATACATATTGATATTGAATTATTGTCCAGCCCTACGGTAGCCATTGACTTCCATAGTATGAAGAAGAAAAAAAAAATACCATGGAAGTCAATGGCTACCGTCAACATTATTCAAAACATCGTCTTGGGTTAACTATCCCTTTAACTCACACTTCAGCATTCAAAAACTAACCAGCAGTGATAACGATATTTGCATACTGAGTTGCGATTTGCTCCTACATCTGTTTGCATACTGGAATGTGATTGGGCCTTTTGATTTTGCATCCATTTACTCATTATCATATATATATATATATATATATATATATATATATATCATTCTCGTTCACCATTCCTGGCTGGTGGAACGATCTTCCCACCCCTATCCGGAATGCTGAATCCCTGACAATTTTTATAATCTCTCTCTTCTTCTATCTATATTTAGTTGTGCTTACTAAGGCAAGCATCACTATTACTATTGCTCATACTTAAGGTTGGTGATTTGAACAAACCCCTAACCCTAAATATAACATTTGGGCAACGAATCTGCACGCTTCTGCTACGGGAATGAATGATACTTCAAGTTATTTGACACGGGCAAAAATTCTAGTTTTGCTTAACTTTATCACTCTTCTTTTGCTGCTTTGCAAGCACTTGTATTTCGTTAATGGATTCTAGTAAATAAACAGTGCTCATGTTTTTACCTTCTAGTTCTACTTAAAACTTTATCACTGTTCTTTTGCTGCCTTGCAAGCACTTGTATTTCATGTATGAAACAGTCCTAGTAAATAAACATTTCTGTTGAATTTCAGAACTTCAGTATTGTTAAATGTGTAACTATTCTATATAAGGAAAAAAAGAAATGTCTCACGACTTTACCGTTTTTATTTTGCAGTTGAATAATTTGGACCCAGAGCTGAAGAACCTGTTTGACATGTGTGGCATCTCTGAGGCCCAGCTCAAAGACAAGGAGACGTCTAAGGTCATCTACGACTTCATTGAGAAGAAGGGCGGCGTAGAGGCTGTGAAGAATGAGCTGAGGAGACAAGGTGAGACTGATCGCTGTCAGACTCAACACCTGCGATTTGTGGCCTCATCATATTCACATGTCTGTCCACCAACCATCCGCTGTCAGAAAGTCAGGCCTGAATCGACAAAACTAGCCTAAAACTTCCCCTAACTAGTTATTTCTTGAGTCATTTCTCAGTGAAAACAAAGTGATGCATGAAACAGCGAAGCCAATATGTCCTTTCATGACATTAAAATAATGTGGCTGTAACACATTCCTCAGAGGATTTTATACAGAAGTTGGGTGCATATATTAGCATTTTATATTTGATCAATATATGTGGTTTTCCTTCAGGTCCTCCCAGGTGGTGCGGTAGGTGGAATGTGTGTGTTTCTGAGTGAAACCTGCTTAGATTTGCATGTGTTAGAGGTCTGATTCTTTGCAGGTTGGCATGGAATGTGTTTTTTTTAATACTTGGATGACATATTTTAGGTGTGAGGTTTTACCTACAGCTAATGTAACTTCATGGAATAGCATTTGTGCATATGGATATTTTCCATGATTCTTCATGAGGCATTTGTTTACTTATGTTGATCTTTTAAAAACATGTTTGATCTCTTAAAAAAATGGCATTTGTTGCTGATTGGTGTGGTGCAAAATTTTGTTTGGTTTTTCCTCTAGAGTGAAGGTCTTGCTCTAGTTTTAAAGACCCCATGAAATGAAATTGACACTGCATTATTGATGTATTAGATGAAACGGGGAGATAGACAGGGCGATATTGAAGTGGTTGTAATTTTATTTTAGTTTATTGGCTGTTAGCTTTTACTACAATCCGTTAAAAAGGCTGTGAATGGGACAGCGACGGGATATTCTAGTGGGAAAATATTTTCAATTATGCATACTTTTGCTGTTTCTCGTCATACTGTAACCATCTACTACTGAAGAATCACTGCTTAGCTGTAGTTTATAATACTTGACAATATGTAGAATGACTGAGTAACTGGTCATTGTTAAAGTATTTTTCATTTCATCTCCAGTGTATTTAAGTCAAATTTACAGTTTGGTGAATTTTTGTGGGTGAAAATTTGACTAAATTTAGCTAATGTGACTGCTCCTTTAGTTTTTAAATGGGATCTGTGTAGCTATTTTTCATTGAAGATATTATAAATAATAAATTGTTATTGTTGTTATAATTATATATCATGTATTTCAGTAATTTATTGTACTTAATTATTATCGTAATTTTTTATTGTTATTTTTGTTTATGGAATGAAATTAGTTTTCACATAAGAGAAAATGTATTTCACATATATCTGCTAAAAGTTATTTTTCCTCAATAATTAGAATTACACTAGCATACAGATGCTTCAAAGCTAATAGACATGAATTTAAAACTCCAGTTTTAGTTTCATGGAGTCTTTAAATTATACTAATGATGCCATCTCTTGGAAAGTTCGTATTTATGAGTTAGGAAGTCATAATTATGATGTGAGATGCGTTCAAGTAGGGCTAGGCGATATGGGCAAAACATTATAACGATCATTTTTTTTATATCAGTCGATATCGTTAATTATCACGATAAATGTCAAATCTTTATTTATTTCAAGCCAGATTTTTGCTCCAAAGTGAAAGTTGTTGAAACCAGACTGTTAATTTTCCTTAACAACATAAATATCTTAACAGAAAATTGTATTTCTTAGTTTCTGCATGTTCTAATTAGTGAAATTGTTTCAATTCAAGAATCAGGTTTGTGTTGCCTGATATTATTAATGATATTATTATTAATATTATTACGTTTTTGTCTCTTAGAAATGCACATTTATAGTAGTAGTAGCTTGAGTTAAGATGCAGATGCAAATTTTTGTTCATTATCAAAATCGGTAACATTTACAAAAATTGTAGCAAGCTTTTTATATGGTGAAATGTAATTATTTAATAATTATGATTTTTTTTATTTTTTTTTATTAATCATTTGTCTTCCATTTTAGCATACATTTAAAGGTCCCCTGAAGTGCCTTGAAACATGCAGCATTATTCTATGTGGTGACGTGTAATTTCAACTGATACAGGAAGAGAGGGCAGGACATATCGAGCAGCCCCGCCTCCTTTTTAAAATGGCCAATAGCATTTTGTTTATATCTGCTCGGGCCAGAGCCGTTGAGCTTGGTAAAGCCGCATTTGACAGCCACAGTCTAATAGACTACCCCCTAGATTCAATATGAAACTCTTTGTAAAACAACATAGTGGTCATAATCATGCTGAGGCTGTGTAGTTGCAAAAGTGTTTAATATATGCCGACTCGCGCATATGATCCGCTCTGTGTGCGCTGCCGCGGTTTGTGTGAAACAACGTGAAACCAGACCTCATTTGCACCAATCGAAAGCATATTTACACTGTCTGAATCGTTCCCTATCACGTACATTGTGCACTTCGAGCCATTCACTGTACAGGAAATACTACACTGTGAACAAGTGACCGATCTCAGCCGCTTCAGCGTCTATTTATAGTGCAGGGGGCGGGCGCTTCGGATTCTAGAGAGCATTTGATTGGACAAAGTTTGATGAGAAGATGAAGTACGATGTGACGTCAAAAAAATCATTGAGCCGTTTTGGCAGAAGTGACGAATTGCAATCTTTGAATGCTTATATCTTATAAATGCGAATTTTGTCACTGTTTTGGAGCACACTGCCTTATAGATAACCTTAAGACTAACATATTGATACTAACACCCAAAAAACTTTAATTTTGATTTCATGGGGACTTTAAATCACGATAAACCACACATATAGCACCTCAATACCATGGTAAAAATATAACTATATGGTTTTTAGTTATCTGTATGAAAAGCAGTAGTGTAAAGACATTTAGTGTAAATGCACACATGCTATAGCTTAATCACAAATAATACTCTATATTCCATTACTCCTTTAATACATTTAGTTCATGTCTACATTAATAATACAGTCAAATTCAATACAAAAAACCCACAATTCTGCCACAACACCACAGTACAGTTAGTGATACTACAGTAAATCCATGGTAAATGATGGCGATTTATAGATTGAAAAGCTTTCTGACTATATCGTTGCGCAAAGTGTTTCTCCTGAAATCTTCACTGAATTCAAGCGTTATAGCAATTTAATTCAAGGATTGTTCACCGAAAAATGAAAATTACTCCATGATTTACTCACCCTCAAGCCATCCTAGGTGTATATGGCTTTCTTCTTTCAGACGAGTTATATAAAAAAATGCCCTGGCTCTTCCAAGCTTTATGGCAGTGAATGGTGGTCGAGATTTTGAAGCCCAAAAAAGTGCATCAATCCATCATAAAAAAGTACTCCACACTGCTCTGGAGGATTAATAAAGGCCTTCTGAAGTGAAGCAGTGTGTTTGTGTAAGAGAAATATCAAAATTTAAAAACTTCATAAACCGAAATCTCTAGCGTACACGAGAAAGTGACATTCCAGCAGATGACGTAGACATAGTGTAAGCTCCGAAGTGACGAATGCCATATTTTCTCACTGACACACTTCCAACTCGGAAACTGAGGGTTTAGAGAAAGTCCATGCCACCTCCCCCACCACCACCACCTCCATCCGGAGGAGCCGCCCCGCCTCCACCTCCTCCTCCACCACCTCCTCCTGGACCTCCTCCACCCCCTGATATGGACGGAGGCCACAGTGAATCAACGCCCTCGCCCATGGGCGGGAAGTCAGCTCTGCTGGAGCAAATCAGAGAGGGCGCTCCGTTAAAGAAAGTGGAGCAAAACAACAGGCCAGTGTCGTCCACAGGACGGGCAATTTAATTCAAGGATTGTTCACCGAAAAATGAAAATTACTCCATGATTTACTCACCCTCAAGCCATCCTAGGTGTATATGGCTTTCTTCTTTCAGACGAGTTATATAAAAAAATGCCCTGGCTCTTCCAAGCTTTATGGCAGTGAATGGTGGTCGAGATTTTGAAGCCCAAAAAAGTGCATCAATCCATCATAAAAAAGTACTCCACACTGCTCTGGAGGATTAATAAAGGCCTTCTGAAGTGAAGCAGTGTGTTTGTGTAAGAGAAATATCAAAATTTAAAAACTTCATAAACCGAAATCTCTAGCGTACACGAGAAAGTGACATTCCAGCAGATGACGTAGACATAGTGTAAGCTCCGAAGTGACGAATGCCATATTTTCTCACTGACACACTTCCAACTCGGAAACTGAGGGTTTAGAGAAAGTTCAAAGATTCCCACTCATAATTATGGCTTTGTGGTGGCATTCATATGCGTTCAACTCAGAAATATGGAGAGTCTGCATATTTATTTATTTTAATGCTAACAAATCTGTTTCTACTCTTGCAGCACCCGTGGAGCAAAACAACAGGCCAGTGTCGTCCACAGGACGGGACGCGCTACTCGACCAGATCCGACAGGGCATCCAGCTCAAAACGGTGAGGACTGCCAACGCTAACACATCCTGATGTGTCCCAGACAAAGGTGGAGGACCACCTGCTCACCTGTCAATCATCCATTGTGTTAAAAATAAGGTTTTAAACTGCCAGTTACATGTGCATCTGGCAAATCAGACGTTGTCATTATATACGTTTTTTTATACAGCTTTATTTTATTTTTAGGTTTATAATTTAATTTTATTTTAGATGTGCATATATATATAGATGTGTATATGTGAAACAGTGGTGGTCACAAGGAACATCTTATGCAAAAACATACTGTAATACTTTTTTTATATATATATATATAATAAAATAAAATTATAAAATTGATTTTATTATTAAAAAATGTATTGTATTATATTTGGATTATTATATATGTGACCCTGGACCACAAAATGAGTCATAAGGGTCAATTTTTTTTAAATTGTACGTCATATGAAAGCTGAACAAATAAGCTTTCCATTGATGTATGGTTTGTTAGGATAGGACAAGATTTGGCCGAGATACA
>NW_015549624.1:102088-110369 GCF_001515605.1 Sinocyclocheilus anshuiensis | reverse complement strand
ACTATTTGAAAATCTGGAATCTGAGGGTGCAAAAAAATCAAAATACTGAGAAAATCGCCTTTAAAGTTGTCCATATGACGTTTTTAGCAATGCATATTACTAATCAAAAATTAAGTTTTAATATATTTACAGTAGGAAATTGACAAAATATCTTCATGAAACATGATCTTTACTTAATATCCTAATGATTTTTGGCATAAAAGAAAATATACCTGTGCTACTTATGACTGGTTTTGTGATCCAGGGTCTGTCTAACAAAGAGTGAAAAATTGAAGGGGGTCTGAATACTTTCCGTACCCACTGTATATATATATATGTATCACAAGGGACACCTTATGCTCACCAAGGATGGATTTATTTGATCAAAAATACAGTAAAAGACAGTAATACTGAAAAATATTACTACGGTTTAAAAAAACTGCTTTCTATTTGAATATATTTTAAAATGTAATTTATTTCTGCGATGCAAAGCTGAATTTACAGCAGCCGTCACATGAAACGTTTCTTACTTTTATCAATGTTAAAAACAGTTGTGCTGCTTAATATTTTTGGGAAAACCGTGACACTTTTGTTTTTAGGATTCTTTGCTTAATAGAAAGTTCAAAAGAACAGCATTTATTTGAAATAGACATCTTTTGTGATTATATAAATGTTTCTAAAAAATATAAATTACTGTTGCTTTTGATCAATTTAATGCATCCTTGCTGAATTCAATTATATAAAAAAAAAAAACTTTGGAGCAGTAGTGCGATTCCCCAAATACTCTCTTAACATTGTAGCATGTTCTAGGAACCATTATTTTTGTATGATTGTCTGATAGTTTTCTTCTTGAATGTTCAGGTATCAGATAATGACTCAGGACCACCCACCCCTGCTCAGTCAGCAGGCATTGTTGGAGCTCTGATGGAGGTGATGCAAAAGAGGAGCAAAGCCATCCACTCCTCAGGTAAGTGCTTGTTTCAGTCTCTCAAAAGTTTGTTCAAAACAGGCCACTCAACAACTGCAAATTAGTTTTTTTTTTCCCGTCACTTTGACTGCTGTTGATCCAGTTCAACCGAGTTTACATATTAAAAAATGCTCTGTTACGTTTTTAAGATAACATAACAAACCCAATTTAAAAGATTATTTTCGTGACATGACAGATTATGACTTTTTCCTCTTCATTCTTAAGTCACAACATCCCCATTTAAATCAATGTATTTTCTGACGTAGATAAACGCTAATGTGTTAAGGGCATTTTTTATACTCCAATATCCTTTGGTTCATTTTTCAGAGTTTGTGCGTTAATGGTATTGTCAGTAAATTATGAGATATTTACGGAGGTTATGCATTTTCTTTGGTCCTCAGATGAAGATGAGGATGATGACGATGATGAAGACTTTGAGGATGATGACGAATGGGATGATTAATCCCGCAACACTAAGCCCACCCAGTAGAGTAAATGATACTAAATTCTCACTTCCCCAAATTTTACGCTCATTCTGTTTTTGTTTTTTTCAAATCGCTGTATATTTTTGTTGCCTTTTTGCTTTTTGTTTTTTTTAATAATCTGTGCAATACCTCATGTAATCTGTAAAGTATTGTCATTTATCCTCTGTAAAATAATCTCCTGGAATAACCATGTGAAGTTTTATGCCAGGATTCATGATTTGTTGACCTGAATGTTTTTGTTCCCCTGTGAGTGGGGAAAGGGAGATGGACGGGACGCTCGATGTCCTAATTAATTGTTGATTAATGATTTAGATAACACTATTTTCATACCCTACTTTTCTGTACCTTCAATTTTCTTATTCAAATCCTAGTTTAGCATTCTTAGATTTGGTAAGCGGTTCTCCTATCAGAATATGTATGCCCCCTTTATTGTTTCCCTTGTAAATGTACACCAGGCTGATATATTGAGGCTATATATATTTTTGCACGAATAAGAAAAAGAAATTCACTACAGGATGAGAACACATTGGCTGAACACGTTAAATATGATTTCTGTGGTAATCACGATCAGCGTCACACTACATTGCACGTCACAGAGTAGACAGTTCTTTCAGAGTTTTTGATTTCACTTTATTAACAACAAAATAATATACGGTAGATTCAAACTGGCAAATTTGTGAGTACAGCTTGCTCCTGAATGTGAAAAACCATCAATTCACAAATATAGAATTTCAGTCATATCAAGAAAAAAAGAAGAAAAAAAAAAAGAAAAAAAGCACTTCACAAAAAAAAAAAAAATTTAACTTCCATTTGTTAGACGCTTTTACAGGTCAATGCTTGACTGACAACTACATTTAAGGCAATGGAAAAAAAACAACAACAAACCTTTGTGTACAGTTAATGCTGGTTTAACAGTATTGTCTGTCTGAACTGAATTTGCTGTCCTTGTATTATAAGGATAGTGCTGAAAAATTGTATAATTGATATCAAATCTTACAAGAAAATGTGGAATGAAAACACTAAATTCTATACTTAAATAAATGGTATTATTTACAAACCTGAGATATGGTGCTTTTCTTTGTAGTAACCTACATTTTTGCAATGCATGTATATTTTAACTTGTAGCTTTACCAACTTATGTAAATACTGCTTGCATACCTGTGCATCTTTGATGGCTAAAATTACTGGATCAAACTCAACTAGTTGCATGACAGATACTTTGGAATCTGAATTATGGCAATCAGCTTTAAAAGTAAATCAACTATTTTCTTCTTGGATTTGAACTTTCTCATATTATGTAAGTTACAAAGCAGTTGTTGAAACTACTCATTGAGCAAAATATTTTGTTGGTGGAAAATCACTTGTGTTTGAATATGTGTATGTATTTCAGATTCAATGCCAGATAAGAGAACAAAAGTTTTCATTTCTGTTATTTGTTTTACGGTTTCATTTTATATGAGCCGTTTTATACATCAGGAATGATGATTATTGGTGACCTGCAAGAAAAAGAAGAAAACGCTAGTCAATGTAATGTTAAAACTGCCACATATATTGTATGTAGTATACATGGCAGAAGCATTAAGTAATAGTCACAAAGGATACTAATGTCTCAAGATCAAAACAGGATTGTTCACCCACATATATGTGTGTATGTCAGGTATGAAATGGCATGAGCATGAGTAAAAAAAAAATTTGCATCGTCTATCCCTTTAAAATTTTTATTTACTTTTATTGATAACTTGAAATTATGAATGCTTTTTGAAGCCCTCAAATAAAAGCATGTTTTTACTCTTAATGGCAAGTACAACTTGGCGACATCATTGTTATTGCGGCAAAACTAAACTTTCCATCTATTAAATTTGAACTAGAATTTATCCGTTTTCCACTTAATAATGATTTAATGGTAACTTAAATGATCTTAATCAAAACAACCACTGAATGAATAATTCAGTTCTTGGTATAAAAAGGTAATTATTGCTTAAAGTCGTACAATCGATTCCCAGGAAACCTGATTTGGCAGGGTTGGTGTTTACCAAACACCTTAGTTCAGATGTAACGATTAACCGCGAGCCGGTTGAAAATCGATTTAAATTATCCAAAGCGACTTACAAATGAGGACAATAGAAGCAATCAAAAGAGCAATCATTTACAAGTGCTATATTAGTATATTATTATAGTGTTATATTTCAATTTCACAAAGAAACGTACAGTATTTTGTCCAAGCAATAATAAAAGGACACATTTAATTTATAATTTGTCTTAAATCTCATTTTGTAAAGAATAAATTGAATCGTGAATCGAATCAAATCGTGAGTTGAGTGAATAGTTACATCCCTACTGGCCAGTAATATTGTTTGAGTGAATTACAAATTTGGGCACTGTGTTTTTAAGGCTTACCAACTTTATGTCTTGGACAAATTCTAAAGGTCTTACCCTTCGTAGTGTACCAATGCTGCTTCTACGTATAGCTGCCAGTAGATCATCACGCGTTGACCCCTGGGTTCCTCCCAGACTCTTTCTTTCATCTTCTCTTCTCAAAGGTACTGGTTTTTCATTTTGAAACATGTTCTTGGTATGTTTGTCCCCTGTGAGTTTGTGTCCTTTATTTGCATTAGTCTCAAAACTTTCTATTGCTGTTTCTTCTTGCTGCTTGACCATTTCAGCGATTTTTCTAGTTGGAACATTGTTCACAACTTTTGGTTGACTGTGAGGTTGTTTTGGTGAATGAGAAGAGACTGAGGGCTGCTTCCCTTGTGTAGCATCTTTATCTGTTGAAATCTGGAACTGAAGGGTCTGCGTATTGTCCACAGTGTCACATGTCTTTGATTGCGTCTCACTTCTTTGTTGCAGCCGCATTTGCCTCTGGCGGTCCTGGTTGCGGGTTAAAATACCGGTTGCGCTCATCCTTGGGCCAGGTAAGTCAAAGTGGTATCCCAGTTTTAACAGGGTGGTGTTGTCCCTTAGCAATTTCACCATTTCCATCTCTACTTGGCCTCCACAGATGTGCCGCTGGTTGTGGAATCGGAGCTCCACTAGTGTTGTGTTGTACTGAAGTGATCCAATCAAAGCCAGAATACCTTTGCCTGAAATGAAGTTGGACTCAACATTAAGGTTGGTGATGCTGCAGTTCTTCTTCAGCATTTTGGCCAAGGCAAAAGCTACTTGATCATCCGCATGGGTGTTGGCAAGGCTAAAAACCTCAACATGAGTGTTGGTAATTACTGCTTCAGCAAAGCTCACCAAAACCTCTTGGGATATGTTCTCAATGTTGTTTAGGTTGACTTCGCTCAAGGAGGTGTCGTTACTCGAGATGTTTTCCAAGGTCTTTACAATATCAGTGGGATTACCACTTGGCCTCTCTGTAACGTGATGATGAAGGGCACTTTTATGGATGCCTTTAGGTTTTTGACCGATGTTGCCATTCCTCTTGCAATCTAATTGGGACAAGTCCACAAAATTCCACTTGCTTGACCTAGCTTCTTTCTCCCCATCACCCCCTGTTCTGAGCCCCCAGTTTTGTTGCTCTCCCTCCTCTTCATTATCCTCAGGCTCTTCACTGCCACATTCCTCTTCACTCTTATCTGTCTGGCACTCATCCATGCTGTCCTGTGTGTCACCATAGAAAGGAAAACAAGGTTGAGCTCTGGCATACCTCAAGCAATGATGCTTAATTAAGAAAGATATCACCAGCTGAGACACCAGCTGAGCAATAACTATGTTCTGTGGAAGCAATGTTACAGTCTTCGAAACTCTCTTTGAAGAAATTGAATTTTTATTTAATATAGTGTAGTTTTATATAAAATTAGGAACTTCTCGTTGACTTTCAGTGTTTATAAGCTAAGCTAACCAAAGCTATCCATAACTCAGGGGTAAAAATCTTCAAGACAGTGGCCCTCCAGAAGCTGTGTTTGACAGTCCTCCCTTAATTGTACCCTGAAATCAAGTACATCCAGTTCTTATGCTGCGTTCCATTTGTACTCTGAGGTTGGAAGTTCCAAGTTCCCAGTAGGAATTTTTAACTGGAACGCCCTCCCAAGTCGGAGTTCCGACTCGGAATCTCTGAGGAATTACAACTGTTGGAGCAGGTTGAAGCTAAATTCCGCAAAGTGGTGACCTTCCACAAGTGAGTATTGGAAACGCCTGCCTCAAATGAACTACTCGCAGAAACTTTAGACTTAATTATAAATTTAAATAAATTTTTAATCCCTTAATGAAGCTGCAGACCTTCTTGTCCCCAAGCTAGAAAACTCCTTGTGGAGACCTGAGATTTCCATGGATTGTGGTTTACCAAAGAGAAAGCCTAACCTGACCCCCATACAAATAATTGTGCTCTTGTTATGTGGATATGACTACACTTTCAGAATACCTTAAATAGTACTTATAGGGGTACAGTATCTTGTCACTTGAGCAGTACCCTACAAAGGTACACCTTTGTACCTTACTTAACCATGAAGGGTGTCTTTTAAGGGTACCACCCCAGTGGCAAGCTCTAACATTTGTGTCAAGAAAAAACAAATGGAATGCAACTGGTGCATCAAAGTTTGGAATATCACTCAATTTCTGTATATAGACCCTACCTCTAGCAATCTATGAGTCTCATCCTCCCAGTACTTCAGCAGAGCCTCTCGGCTAAAAGTGCCCGTTGGCTGCTTGGCCGTCTGGTCCTCTTGCCTTAGCCCAGTGGGTATGTTCATATCAGGTTCAATTTCAGCCATAACCTTCTCCAGCTCCTGGATTTCCTCATTAGTCAGGGAGGCCAGAAGTTCATCTTCATCGATGTCCTCGTACTTGCCAAGCTGTTTGTGGTACCCAAAGTTGCTCATACTTGTAACACTATGTCTTCTTTGTAGGTATGAGTTTTTACGCTGCCTCGATACTTGAATGTGGGATTAGAGCAGGCTTCTGGGCATGTGTTAGATACACTGTTAGTCTAGTCTGGGAAGCTGGTGGAGGAACTTAAGTGGAGGAGGGTGCAGGACAGTGTATCTGCATATGATGGTGTCTCTCTATACAGGACACCAAGATTAGCTTGCAAGAAGAATGTGAGTTAATTTTGTGGCGGTGAGACCTGTCAGCAACTGTTGGCCAAAAATGACATAGGAACTGCCCCTTAGGGATACCACTAAAACTAATCTAATTTGTATTACGTTACAAGATTCAAGATGCATTAAGATTCTCATGTAACACAGTTTAACCCCCATCAATGCCAACGGTTTTGAAGTTAATAAGCACATACAAGTTTGGTGACCAAATATACTGGATTTATATACTGCTACCTTTCATGCTCAGCTTGTCCTCCAAAGCAGCTGTGCAGATACCAGAAAACCTCTGGAGCTTTAAAATCGATATTACATATTTGTGCAGTAAGTACTTTTCCCAGATTCTTTTCAAATCCATTGATTGTTGGAAAGTTACCAGCATGCAATATTACAACATTTTGTTAAGGAACCATGTAAACTAGACAGTTCAGGGCCTCCAGAACCAATGAACCAAAGCTAATTGAATGTGTATAACCTAGCAAACGGGACTCAAACATTGCAATGTCATGATATGCTCACATTTTTTCAAAAGCTATCCATCTGTAACCATCTCTATCAAATGAAATTATCAGATTTACTTGAACAGGCACAGATAAGTATACAGTAAACTATAAATGCCTCTAATGTTTCTGAGAGTTTATCACAAGGTTAGGTGGTGAGTTTCTGATAATGCATAAGTCAAAGGTTTTTGCTTGACAGGTTGCCAAACATGCTTGTTGATGTTAACAGGGCATAAAGCTATAAATAGATATGACCTGCTTTAGTTACTTCAATTGTGACAATGCAGAACCATTCTAGAACCACAGTTTAGAAGCACTGAGGTGTGACAAGCAATCTTATGTTCATTGTAATAGACACAATAAATACCCCTTGTGTATGTGTTGATAAAGTGCTGTATTAAAAGTTAAAATGAAAACAAATGGAACATCTTGATTGTACACTAGTAGGTGGTACTGAATGGAAAGCAGTCTGACTTCATAGAACAGGCATCAACCTTTTTATTTTTATCTGATAAAAACATGTTTTTGTCAGCTAGAACATTATTTCATTGCACAAATAGCACCAAGTAGGGCTGGGTATCGAGTTCGATACTTTTTAGGCACCGACCGAAATGCCTCGATACCATCAAGTATCAAAAAACATCTCGTCGTTTGGTACCAAATTTCGATACCTAAGGGGTTAATCTCATCAGCGTCAGTGAGCCAACAAGCCTGCAGCACTAGCCCGGTGTGTTCGACTAGAGTCGCGGCGCAGATCGATCAGTGTTTGACATCTGCGAGAGCGATTCGAATGCGCGCAGAGCAGTCTGCTCTCTTTAGCTCTCGTGGTACTGTAAATACACCGATCGGTCTGCACAGTCAGTCCGCGTCAAGTCGAACACACCTACTAGTTAACACCGGTTACACTCAGAGATGTGGCGCGCACGTGAGGCTGTAGTGCGAATGCGTCCCAGCCCCCTTAGATGTAAGGCTACATTTTCACTGGTGCGTTTATGTTCTAAAATGAAAACGATCCTAGTCATACTGGCGTTTCCACTACGTTTCAAGCTGGCTTTCCACTATCTCCGACAAACGACAAGCAACAGACCGGTCATTCAGTCATTCATTTCCAATGGAGAGTAGCGTGGGAGCTGCGTGGAGTTCCGATCATATGCAGATGTCCGTTCATACTACACGACCGAAAGCGCGTTATGTGAACATTCATGCAAACTGTAGCATCATGCTACATAAGACAATAAATAAGATTTATATTCCGCTTTTACTCAAAACTCACTTTAAACCACCATCGAGTGTTTGTAATAACTTCCGATT
>NW_015549624.1:83556-100896 GCF_001515605.1 Sinocyclocheilus anshuiensis | reverse complement strand
GGTTACACTCAGAGATGTGGCGCACACGTGAGGCTGTAGTGCTAATGCGTCCCAGCCCCCTTAGATGTAAGGCTACATTTACACTGGTGCGTTTATGTTTTAAAATGAAAACGATCCTCGTCATACTGGCGTTTCCACTGCATTTCAAGCCGGCTTTCCACTATCGCCGACAAACGACAGACCGGTCATTCAGTCATTCATTTCCAATGGAGAGTAGCGTGGGAGCTGCGTGGAGTTCCGATCATATGCAGATGTCCGTTCATACTAACGTTACATGACCGAAAGCGCGTGTTATGTGACCATTCATGCACACTGTAGCATCATGCTACATAAGACAATAAATAAGATTTATATTCCGCTTTTACTCAAAACTCACTTTAAACCACCATCGAGTGTTTGTAATAACTTCCAATTGCCATCTGTGTGTTTTGGCCATGTAATGTTGCTGAAATTAAATGTTATTACCTCCTATTAGTCAGAGCAGCGATCATGGAAGAGAGAACACAAGCAGACAGCGCTGGAAGCTGCTAATGCTCATCAGTAAATCAGTGGAAAATAAAAAGAAATCATGATTATGTCTGAGCTATGCGTTTTAAAACAAACACGCACTAGTGTAAATGTAGCCTAACAGATGTGTAAACTGAAGACTATTTGAGCTTTATTAAAACTATTTGCACTGATTTATTGTGTTGGTTACATTTTGTTCCTTTGTGCAGTGGCTCAGGAGATGAGTCTTTGAGTTTATATAAACATCAACAAGCTGAAAAATAAAACCAAATTTTTTTTTTAGATAATGTAATCTTGTTAAACTTGAAGTATCGAAGTCAAGGTATCTGTATCGATATCGAAAATTTTTGAACGATACCCAGCCCTAGCACCAAGACATTGCTTTGGAGGCAAAGTCCTTTGATAGTGATGCAAAATTCACATTGTAGTGTTCAATGTGAAGTGTTAAAAACACTTAACATTCACATTTTTAAGTGTTTTGAACTCATGACGGACAACTAGCGAAACCTCTGGTCATGTCAACCTCATGTTAATTTGAATAAAACTCAAAGTGCTTTCTCCTTAACTTTTACCCTGAGAGACCATCACTCCTGATACATGATTCGTCCATACAAATCATATTCTTTGTACATCAAGTAGCTTTTCAGTCCTGGTGGGAAAGGACCTGAGTTAATGAACTTTGGGTCACCCAACCTTAGTGGAGTCATCTCTCTCCTGATGGCAAGTCTGCATTGGTGTTGCAGTGAACAAGGATTCCCTGGGAAAGTAATTTTTTGTGATATGTTGTTATCTAATGCAATTGCATCCATATTTTTGTAAGTATAGCTGAAGTGTCCATGCTAGAATTGTTTATGCTACTCACCTAATATTTCTGAAATTTCAGCCCACTCTTTATGCCTCTTTAGAACCATTTTCAGCTTGGAGCAGATGAGAACATGATTGACATAGTCGAGGAGAACCCGCACAGCTCTTCCAGAGAACTGCACTAGCCAAGAGACGCTGATGAAATCACAAAACTACATGCAACAGATGATAGAGACAGAAGTAAAGATACATATGCCACATATATAGATAAAAAACACATTTCCTTCAGAGGTAAGTAAGCTTAAAATGCATTAGCTCTGTTCCAAAACCTAGTGAGTTACCTTGCTACTGTTTATGATTTTTAACATTTTACTGTTAGCATGTTGCTAAGCTAGCTTTAGCATAGACGTGCAAAGATTGGGTAAAATTTGGAACACTACATAGAAACTGACTTAAATTGAGCCGGAGACTCAACTCATGTCTGATTTCAGTAGCGTGTCCTATTAGCATGTTGCTAAGATAATGCTGTCAAAGTAGCATAAAGTCAGTTTAAGTTGAATAAAAATACAAATATTGGGTAAAATACTAAAGTTTGGTTGGATACTTCTAAGAATTGAAGGATTTATACACAAAAACATTTCTCTTGCTTTGTTCGCCATCTTGGGTTTATTTTTAACTGAGTTATACATTTGAGAACAAATGTCTGGAATGTGCATACGTTGGCAACTTACTAGGTTTTGGAACAGACGTTATGGGTGAACTTACTGGAACCTTCTCACTGGTATGTTCTGAGGAGTGACCCCATGTTGAGTCATGAGGACAACAGAAGCATTTTTCTGCATCATAACCACTGTTTAACAGCAGTCGCATCATCATCTCATCCCTCAGGCAGTATTGTAAGGCAGTGGGAAACACTGTGTCATTGACCTCTGTGAAGTAGCAGTTCACATCTGCTTGGCTGGCCAGGAGAATCCTGACAATCTCATACCTCCCAGCTCTCACCGCCACTAGGAGGCAGTGCAGGGGATCCAGGTCCGTTTTGGCTCCTGCGTTTAACAGCAACTGGGTGCTGGTCACATCTCCATTGGAGACCGCAAAGTACAAAGCGGTCTTTCGCATATCTCCATACTTCTCAGAAACATGCGTGTCTAGAAGAGCGTTGACGTCGAAACCTCTGTCCACCAGGAGTTCCATGCATCGGACATAGCCTCCATCTGCAGCTGCATGAATTGGGCTCTGGCCTGAGAGACGGAGGGCTCTCCTTGTGGTTACTGGGATTAACATTCTTAAGGCGCTGTAAAGAGAACTAGATTTTAACATTTTCTGAAGAAAATGAGTGGTGGGACTAGTTACTCCATAACCTTCAATGCATATTTTAGGAGTTAGTGGCGAATTCCATTAGATTTGTTGTATAAAGGCAAATCTTGCAAGGCTAATGCTGTCGATTTCCAATTCCAAAGTCCAGTTTAACTTTAGGTAGAGATCGGAGTGACGAAACTAGCAAAGGATTAGCATATTTCGTAAAACTTACAGGTAATGCCCTTTGTATGCTGCACAGTGGATGGGAAGCTGTAAGGAAAGATTAGCGATGTTGGGATCAGCTCCATGTTGAAGTAAAAGTTCAATGCAGTCAGGATTGCCAGAGCCAGCAGCATCATATAGCACACTGTCTCCATTTGGCGCCTGAGCATTTACATCGCCACCTGTTGGTGTGGAGGACATCATGGTTTAGTGTTAGTTTAATATAAATATGTAAATGTATAATGTGAATCTGTATAAACATCCTTATATTTTTTTTTCTAGAAACATCGGTTAACCAGTATTACCATAGTGAATAAGGATGTCCAGCGCCTCTGCTTGTCCGTACTCTGCCGCAATCCCCATGGGCGTCACTCCATGCTCATTTGTCTCTGAGACGTTCCCTCCATGTTGCAGCAGCAGCGTAAGAATGTCAGTGCAGCCCACCTTGGCCGCCTCATGAATGGCAGTCCACTTTTTAGGGCAGGCTTGGTTCACAGATGCCCCCCGTGATATAAGTGTAAAGGCGATTTCAAATGAGTCTGTTCTTACAGCTCCAAAACAAAACACAAGAACTTTTTATGAAGGTACTAAAGACACTAAAGAAATTGCAAATGAGACCTACCCAGTAATAAAGGGGATTCATTTTTGCTGTTTATTCTGTTGGGTGAAGCTCCGTGCTCAAGCAGAGTCCTAACAATCTCCACCAGCCCAGCTTGAGTCGCCAAAATCATTGGCGTCTCTCCATCTGCGGTTTCCTCCTCTAAGCTCAACCTGTAAGAACCTTTTCAACCAAACCACTGAGTGTTGTATGAACGTATCAGACTTGAAACTTGAACTTGATACAGTTAATTTTAGTAATTTTGTTTTGTTCGTTTGGAAAAGAAACAAGCGACCGTTATTTTAAATGAGTCACTGAATTATTCACTCAACCAATTTGTTCAAAAACCATTATTAATTCAGGAACTTAAACAAGTGACTCTTATCAGTCATTGAATCATTTATGTAAATGATTCATTCGGTTTCAATTCATTCAGTGTATTGATCTGAGGCAATGGTTGATTCTGCTGTGACTTTGTTTGGGAATATTTTAACTGGCGGAGCAAAAAAGGTCAAAGTATCTTGCAATATTGTGTCCAAAATGTAAGTTACTCAGAATTAATTTCTTGTTTTTTGAAATAGCTCACCATAAAGGACCATCTCCAGCACCTGCACAGATTGCTGGACAGCAGCTCTATGAATTGGGTACCACCCCTTGCTATCCACCTCAGTGAATGCGGCAGGATAGTCCGACAGCTCCTGCAGAGCAAAGAGGTCACCTGTGGGGCCAGATGAAATTACCTTACACTTAGCTAATTATCATCATTTAACAACTTAGTTCAATGAAATGAAATTATGTGTATTTTCCCTTTAACCTAATTGTTTTACAGCAAGCGTAAAATCTGGTGGGAATTTCACCTCGGAATATTGCATCCAAGATCTTTTGATGTTCCACACTGGATTTATTTGCAGGATAGAAAAAGTGGATGGTAATATAATGTTTACTAAGATATGTTTGCTTTATTTCAAGATTCCAAAAGGCAACTTCTTATGTGAACATCACACCTTCCGAGAGAGGCGATGTCTTTACATGACTCTTCAATGCTCAGTTGGATTGTAGCATCAAGAAGGTCATCGTCCTCATCTAGGTCACCTGATGGATCCATTTTCCTGGAGCTAAATAAAAACCTTTTATATGAACACGTGGAGAGTAATAGAATGTTTTTATTCACATTGTTTGTGATATGTTATAAAAGTCATCTTTGATGTCAAGTGTATTGTTTTAACCAAAACCAAATTCTCAGAATAGTTTAATATGACACTTTAGTCATATAACAGAAAGGTTGAAGTGACTACTCAGTTTCTATAAAGACACTTCTGCTGTAGTTAAAAGGAATTCACTTCGTCTGTCTTTCAAAGTAGCTGTTTTCACAGAAACACTTACATTTTTACAGTCCTCACAGCCGAACAGTCAGATTTCAACACTTATACACAGCTGGAAACTAACTTTGCGTTAGTTTCAAGGAAATGCTGAACTAGAGCATGCACAACCGACACTTCGTCCGGCACTTCCAATGAATCATTCACACTTCACCGAACAGTAAACAAAGGCTCTAATCTCACCTTGTGAAATACAGTTCCAGTGAAATCACGCGTCTCTCACTGCTGTGCAAGTACTTTAGCTACACTCAGTCTGAACTTGAGGCTGTGCCAGTACTTTAGGTGCACCCAATCTGAATTTGAGTGCTTCCCCTTCCCATGCTCAAAACAGCAACAGACATGCATCTAAATTTGGCGTTCACCTGCTCTGGTCTTTGCCATGCACACCATTAAAGTCAAATGACCACATAATCGCTTGATTTTTTTTAATGTGCATTAAATTACATATATTTACACAGCTTGCAAATAAGCATCTGTAATTTGAAATTAATAATTTACAAAATTACCATTTTTTTCATGTTAATACAGTACATCAAATACAATTACTGCAATGCTACCAATTTGTCAACGTTTGTATACAGTCCATACAGTATACATTTTTATAGCCTTCTATAAATGTAATTGACCCATACAGAGTGCAGCTACTGATATACTGTATACAGTGCAGGCATAACTTTGCAGCTGGGGAAATCCCAGAGTCACTGCATTATAGCCACCATGTGTTCAATGAATAACTAGAGAAAACAATCTTGGAAAGTCTCGCAGTGGCTTGAAAAATGCTTCAATTGTCTTAATGTTTAATCTTTTACAAGTATTTGGCAATGTGCTGGATTTCGGCCTACATGGTCAAAACAAGGAATGAATAAAGGAATAAAAACGGGACTTTATGAGGTTGAATTATGAAAGAATAACTACGAATGTGAGCGTAAATATAAATTTGAGTTTACAAATTAACAGCATGTTTATAAACCGTCTTTGAAATTTCAGGTTTGGTGATTATGAGTGTTTGGTTTAAAAAAGTATTTAAAAATAGAGGGTGGTATAGAAAAAACAGAGAGTAAAAATGGAAAGGGTAGGATAATAGACAATGACAAAAATAGAGCTTTGTTCTGACTCAAAGCATCTAGAAGGGAGTTTAGAATCTGAAACAAAGTATAAATGACTGCTTAGCAGAAGAAACCTTGGTAATAGCACACTGGCACTGTCAAACTGACATATGAATGAAATGACATTTTATTTAATATTCAAGACAGTTACAAAATCATTTTAATCACTGTACTATATAGGATTCACCATATTGCATGAATACAATTAACATTATAAAATGCTATTTTTGTTCTAAAACTTAATCCATAAAGTACGAATTTGGTATACAAACAGTTATTGTGTAAAGAAATTGTTACATCAATTAATTTATATAAATGACAATAATGTACAGTACATAATACAATATGTAACATTCAGTGAAAGAACATTCAGACAAGAAAACTTACATTCATTGTTATAGTTATATTGATTAAGTCAGATCATATTCCTTGTACAGCAGGTAATTTTTAATCGGAGGTGGAAAAGGATCCATTATAACGGTATTACAGAGTCTTTTAATGGTCATGTGTTTTCTGATTTCCAGACGACAGAGGTGCTTCAGGGATCGTGGGTTGTCTGGAACAAATTCAAAAGCTATTAGTCAGCGTTCCCTGAGACTAGAGAACCATCGACCTGTTGCTAGAGAACAGGTACTATCTTCTCACATGCATTTGGTCATTTTGAGACTCTGAGCTGTAGTTTGCAGAAGTTTCTTCATTTGACCCAGAATGAGAGTCCCGTATGTCATAAAAACGACTGGCTAAACAGATAAATAATTAAATGTGAACCCAGTGAACTCACTCAAGATGGTGTATATATCTTCCCACTCCTTTTGTTTCTCCAGATTGGATCTCAGACATGAGCAGAGGGGGACGCGGCTGACATAGTCCAGTAGGATCAGTGCCACTCGTCCCAACAGGTAAACCAGGCAGCACAGACTCATGAAGTCACAGAACTCTGATGTAATAACAACATAAACATAGCAATTTAAATGTCATAATATTAATTTAGTAATATAAAATAAATGGTAACACGTACAATAATGTTCAGTTAGTCATTGAACTTGGTATCATAATTAACACTGAATAACATTTTTGACAGCATTTAATATTCTAGGTTAATGTTTATTTATAAATATTTGTTCATTCATGTTCGTTCATTAATTAATATTCATTTGTACAACTTTAAATGTTAAAGTATATATGTAGAAATTTTAATTAACCCAGATTAATAAATGCTGTAAAAAAAAATGTCATTGTTATTTTGTGACACCTAATGATAACAATTTTTTTTTTTTAGAATCTATTACTAAATAAATAAATGTTCAATTATAGTGTCTTTATTCTGTTCCAAAACCTAGTGGGCTGCAACCAGTGATTGCTATATTGAACGGAAAGAGACTGAGAACTACAGTCAGCTGAGGTGAGAAAAAGTATTGCAAAAGTAACATAATCCATTACTTTAACACACTATTATAATGCATTACTTAATTTTGAAACAAACTTTCCCCAATATTGACAGTTAGACACCAACCGAAAGTTGTTCATTTCCAATGAGAGGTGGTGCTTGAGGCATTTTGAGTGAAAGTGACCACTAATGCAACAAAGATCAAATTTTATGCAAATGAGCAGGGACACAATGATTGGCAATAGAAGAAAAGACATTGGAAAGGACATTGTTGATGTCATGTTGCTAAGATAATGCCAAAATACACTAATAATCACAAAAAAATATGTAGTGCACAATATTAGGAGAAGCAGTCTCATTTTAAAGGGTTAGTTCACGCAAAAATGAAAATTCTGTCATTAATTACTCACCCTTATGTTGTTCCAAACCTGTAAGACCTTCGTTCATCTTTGGAACACAAATTAAGATATTTTTGATGAAATCTGAGAGCTTTCTGACCCTGCATAGACAGCAATGCAACTGTCACGTTCAAGGCCCAGAAAGATAGTAAGGACATCATTAAAATAGTCCATGTGACATCAGTGGTTCAACTTGTAATTTTATGAAGCTACGAGAATACTTTTTGTGTGCAAAGAAAACAATAATAACAGCTTTAGTCAACAGTTTCTTCTCTTCCATGTCAGTCTCCGCTGCGTGAATCCATCAAAAATATCTTCATTTGTGTTCTGAAGATGAACGAAGGTCTTACAGGTTTGGAACGACATGAGGGTGAGTAATTAGTGACAGAATTTTCATTTTTGTGTACACTATCCCTTTAGTTATATAGAGCTGTCTTTGGCCCCGTTTACACATGGTATCAAGATGCGAAAAATGGTACGAAAAACGTGACAAGCACAATGTTTTCTTACCAGTCCTGATTCTACCACAACTCCCCAGCTTTCGCCATAGTTTTGCAGCTATCAAAGCAAAAACGAAAGCTGCTGCTGTCCATATCATTTTCCGTTGTCTCCTTTAGCATTCATAAGTACATTGTGTGAGTGTATTTTGCAATTTTAGTTTGAAAGATCAGAAAAGGCCCATACATATTCCCACCTATCAAAGAAATCAGGAAAATGGTCAAAAATGGTTGAAAGTGGACAAAAGAAACAATCGGCTATCTTAATACCAGGTGTAAACAAGGCCCTTCCGTACATTTTGCACTACTGAATAAATTTACAATCAGTATAATCAAGTATATTTCGCTAGAACCTGCGATCTTCGATGACATTTTTTAACTTGGCATAGTGCATTCTGGGATTTCACTCATGATGCTTCCTTAGAATTTATCTAAAACAAGCCCTGTGTTCAAATATGCCTTCTTCCGTACTATTTGGTAGGCAAAAAAACAGTACATGAGCTGAGTAGTAGGTCTCTGACAGCAGGTGGCGCTTATGGATCAGCAGCGATAAGAGAGGAAACAATGCCATCAAGTCAGGTCCGAATCATAAAACAGCTGGCAGAAAGTACCCAGATAACCTACTACTTCCATCTGTGCACATCTGATGGACACTTTACTATCCCATGAGGCCATGGGACAGGAGTTGTGAATGGCAGTGAAGTGACACAACTGGCGCTGTAGGTAACATGATAGTGAGAACATGGCAGTTGTAATGCGTCGGAATTTCATTCATACTACAAACGTTCATACTATATCGAACATGCTTTTAATCAGTCACAAAGTAAGTTTCAAACCAAATGTAGTACCTACTATACTATGCTGCTATTTGAAAAAATGGTTAAAATGCATGTAAAAGTGTGCTTAAAATATTGTCTATAGCTATGTTTCCATCCAAAGACGCAAATTTAACTTATGCGCTAAACTGGAATATCACATAAAACATTTGCGAATAAAGCACCGTTTCCATCCAACGAGTCAAAGAGAACAAAATCATCACTTCCTGATAAACTGGCACTAAATATCACTAAGAAAAGTAGGAGAAGCCACTGAATATATAAATTTTCATATATGATAAATTACTTGACGAAACACAATAAATGCGGTTATTGCTTTTGGAGGTGAATGCCAGCTGTTTATGTAAGACAATTGTACAGAAATACTTTGATGACGCAAGCATTTCAGAACGACCAAAAAAACATTTCAGATGCTGTGCAACGAGATTGGTCCGCTGGTTAGTCAAGTTATCCCGTCCCATAACGCAAAGTCACATGACTTTTTTGATGCACATGGTGGAATTTATTCGGTAAATGTGATTCCATCGTAGTTTATGTGCATTTTTTCTTATCGGATAAAAAGTTGATCCTACTCAATTGTGCGTATAAGTTTTTGATGCGCATTTTTAAAATGTATGCACATCTTGGCATTTCCATCCAGGGTTTTTTTGTTGTTGTTTTTCTTGCGCTATTCCAAAATGCGCATAAAAATAGGTGGATAGAAACGTAGCTTATGTAGGCTTTGGAACAGAACCTTTTGTAATCAGGCCCAAAACTCACAGGTACTTTCTTGTCTCCTCCATCACAGATATCCCAACATGGTTTATGTAGATGCATGTCCTTCCAAGCAAACCTCATGTTGAAATGGAAATCATGGTGACAATGGAAACATTCATCTACATCATATCCATTATTAAGAAGTAATCGCATCATCATCTCATCCCTCAGGCAGTATTGTAAGGCAGTGGGAAACACTGTGACCTCTGTGAAGTAACAGTTCACATCTGCTTGGCTGGCCAGGAGAATCCTGACAATCTCATACCTCCCAGCTCTCACTGCCACTAGGAGGCAGTGCAGGGGATCCAGGTCAGGTTTGGCTCCTGCATTCTAGTGATGGGAAGTTCGGCTCTTTTCAAAGATTTGGCTCTTTTGGCTCGGCTCCCTTAGAAGAGCCGGCTCTTACGGCTCCCAAATGGCTCTTTATTCAGTATCACTCGGAGCCTTCTATTTTAGCCCAATTTAGCAGTTGTGAATGGTTTGTGTGTTGGTAAGCAAATTTTTTATTCAGTGTTTTCATAAAAGCCTTATTTTTATGCTTTTTTTTTTGTTACAAAAAAAATAATACACAGATACTATTATTTAACATTTTAATAAAACTTTAATTGAACACAGAACCACAGAACCTCGACAAATTTCTTACCAAACACACAAACTATTCACAATTGCTAAATTTGCCTAAAATAGAAGGCTCCGGCTGAAGATTCGGCTCTCCCCGACGGGAGTCGGCTCTTCTCGTTCGCTATAAAAAATCGGCTCTTAGAGCCGGCTCGTTCGCGAATGACACATCACTACTGCATTCAGCAGCATCTCAGTGCAAGTCACATCTACATTTGAGATGGCAAAGTAAAGGGCGCTCCTACGCATGTCGCTGTAGTTGTCAGAGATGGTTTGGTTAAGTAGAGCGTTCACATCAAAACATCTGTCAATCAGGAGCTGCAGGCACTGCGCATGACCTCCATCTGCAGCAGAGTGTACTGGACTCTGGCCAGACTCTATGAGAGTCGTCTTGCTTGTGACTTGTGACTGAGATCAGTATTTTTAACACTCTGTAAATGGAATTGGTATAACTCGGGTAAGTATATGTGTAAGGTTCTTTTGATCACTTTTTACTCTGACTGTTAATAGGGGTTTCTTCAGCTTTCGTCACTGGGTTTGATTTTTATTAAAACACACTTTTATGAAAATGAATGTCACATTAAATTGACTTTGAAACTTGATTCCATGTCAACATTTAATTTTCCCAAATGCGTTTTTATGTAGATTTCCATCAAATCCATCATAAAAAATTGGATCATTATGTATAATTTTAAGATATTACCAAAGAGTACAGGTGCATCTCAATAAATTAGAATGTTGTGGAAATCGATTTTGCTTGACAATCCTCATAAGGCTGCGGTTCTCTCGGTTGGTTGTGCATCTTTTTCTTCCACACTTTTTCCTTCCACTCAATTTTCTGTTAACATGCTTGGATACAGCACTCTGTGAACAGCCAGCTTCTTTGGCAATGAATGTTGGTGGCTTACCCTCCTTGTGAAGGGTGTCAGTGATTGTCTTCTGGACAACTGTCAAATCAGCAGTCTTCCCCATGATTGTGTAGCCTAGTGAACCAAACTGAGAGACCATTTTGAAGGCTCAGGAAACCTTTGCAGGTGTTTTGAGTTGATTAGCTGATTGGCATGTCACCATATTCTCATTTGTTGAGATAGTGAATTGGTGGGTTTTTGTTAAATATGAGCCAAAATCATCACAATTAAAAGAACCAAAGACTTAAACTACTTCAGTCTGTGTGCATTGAATTTATTTAATACACGAGTTTCACAATTTGAGTTGAATTACTGAAATAAATTAACTTTTCCACGACATTCTAATTTATTGAGATGCACCTGTACATAAACCAAACCAAAATCTATATTTTAAAAAAAGTATTTAAATCGATTTCTTTAAAAAATTATAGCATTTGGGATGATGTTTCCTATGGAGTGAGGGTTAAAAAAATCGAGATGGGAGGAAAATGATATTTCGGTGTATTTTGTGTTCTATAGCAAAGTTCCCTCGAGAAAAACTTTTGTGATGGAAATAAAATGAGGTGGGAGGAAAAACAATATTTAAGTGCTTTTGTGAATAAATGCATATTTTCTTGGGGGAACTCCTATCATTTTCCCCCATCATCATCATCATCATTATTATTATTATCAAGTTACTGTTTTGTTACTGTGCTTGTTTACCAGAGTTGGAAGTAAAAGTTGAGAAATGATGAGCAGAAAATGAAGACGAAAAATTAAAAAAGAAGAAGAAAAAACATGTTAAACATCACAAAATTATTTGTTATTTCCAGTCAAACTGTAACTTTGTCGAATTATTTAAAAAGTGTAACAATATTATGTAATTATCCATTTATAATACATGAAATGCTTATTGTGAAATTAGCATTAGCTAGAATAAGGAATCAAAAGAATCCAAACATTAAAAATGTGACGTTTAAACACAGTACATTATCTGAGATGTAATGGAAATAACACTGTGGTGAGAATGTTCATTAATTTTTAGAAAAAAAAAATGAAGAAAAAAGGACAGAATTCACCAGTGATTTATGCACACTGTTAGACATTGTTAGTGGACAAATTAAACTAGCAAGGCTGCGAAAAAGTGTTTCTACTAGGCAAAAAATGCCCAACTACCCTCACGTTAATGTATTTTAGTGTATACCCATTTCAAATTATTCTACACTTACAGGTTGTGGCCCTCATAGGCCGCATGATGAATAGGAAGATGCCCAGTCAAACTGGCCAGGTTTGGTGAGGCTCCATGTACAATCAGATCCACATAGTCTGGGTTTCCAGAAACAGCTGCATCCATCAGCACACTTTTACCCTTAAAGGACTGTGCATTCACATCAGCTCCTTGTCAAGATAGATGGATTAAAATTGATTAAAACAAATCTTCTTTAATCTCTCTCTCATTTGCGAGATCAAAGTTTCTCACCACTTTCAATGAGAATTTGGAGGACTTCAAGATTGGCGCATTCTACTGCTACACTCAACGGTGTTGCTCCATGACAGTCCCTCACTGATATTTGGCTGCCGCGTCTCAACAGCAGAATTAAGATCAACCCACTTGGGCTGCTTCATGCAGTGCCGTCCACCTCTTCGAACATACCTGGTCCACTACAGCTCCATGTGCAATGACAGCGTACACCATTTTATAAGATCGGACTCTTACCACTTGGACAAAATAAAGAAGAGAGTTATAGTTATTATGGAAAGTACAAGCAGTGGCAAGCAATCAACATTTAAGTTGTGCTTCACCCAGCAGAAGTGGAGACTCCTTTTTGCTATTGGGGTTGTGTGGTAGTGCTCCATGTTCCAAAAGGATCCTGATGTTCTCCTCCAGTCCAGCTTGGACTGCTAAAGCCAAGGCAGGCTCTCCATTCCTACCTTTCTCCTCCAAGTCTGGCTGGCTGGAGACTGTGGATTATATGATTATCAAATATCTCAAAACCAAATGTAATATATGTATGTCTGACACAGTCTCAATAACTTATCCAACCCTTACATCAGAATTGTGTCCATCCATGTTCAGGACTCACCCAGAATTGCCTCCAGTACTTTCCCTGATGGTTGCATGGTGGCTCGATGGAGCGGTAGAAGTCCTCTACTGTCAGCTTCCTTGAAGGCTGAAGGAAATTGCTTGAGCTCACGGATGACTGCAGTATCACCTTATGATCAGGGGACATAAACAGATTACAGAAGTAAAAGCTTTGTTCAACACCACATTTTAAAGCATCAGCTTGATGAATCTATTTAGTCAATTTGGAAAAATCTCACTGTAAAATTTAAATACTTGGAGCCCAATTAGTGGTTCTTAAGATTATAGTTACACTGGTGGAACCCATTGGAGATCTCTAGGCTTGTTTTAAGAAAGGACGATTTTATGAGGAACTTACAAGATAGATATCACAAGTTCCTGCAAGAACTCAAAGGAATTTGTCATCACAACACCATTATATGGGAAAGACTTGCAGCAAGACTATCGTTTGTAGTATATAGTTGACTACACTTGAGTTACTTGAATAGGACGGGGTGTCCAATTCTGCTCCTGGAGGGTCACTGTCCTGCAGAGTTTAACTCCAACCCCAATTAAACAAACCTGAACCAAGATAATCAAGGTCTTCATGATTACAGGCAGGTATGTTGGGAAAAGTTGGAGCTAAGCTCTGCAGGATGTTGGCCCTCCAGGACCAAGTTTGGGAACCCCTGCAATAGGATATTTGAGGGATCTTCAGAAGGGTCCTGAGGTTCTTCAGAGGGTTCAGCAAGTATGGCAATCTGAGGAACCTCAAGTATCTTTTCATGTTTATGGTGATAGAACAGAAACAAAATATTTGAAGGCATTGATCCATTACCTGTCTGGATTGCTGCCATCAGTTTCAAATTCTCATCACGGGCGGAGCTTCATGAATATAATGTTCTGAGAGAAAGTATTGCTTTTTGCTATTTTAAATATTCAGTTTCCATAAAAATGTACATATAGTAAAAAAAAAAAAAATCCATCAATCAAACCAATGTGTTAGTTTAGATGTTTTTCGATATTGCAAATGCCTCATGATAAGACTCTTCAATGCTCAGCTGAATGAGATAATCGGTGAAATCATCTTCATTCATCTTGTCCCACATAACATGCCCATCTAGAAAATATGTCCCATAAATCAAAGATCATCAGTGACTACTGGAGCTAATCAGAGCAAAGAGCAACAAAATGAGTTATACTTACAAACATGATCCTTTCAATAAGCATAACTGCAGGCTCACCTATGTGACTAGACTCATCAAGGTCAATTTTCTAACCACCAAGTTACATGGGCTTTTATATCTGACCATGACCTGCTTTCTTTGCCAGTGAAATGCCATGCAATAAATTCCATTCCATTAGATATAGTCTGTTTCTATTGTAGTCACTTTTAGGCAACACACCTGAATAAAATATGTTGTCATACTCTGGGAAGTGATATCACATGAGAAAATTCACTTTTCTATCATTTATTCAGTTAAATGCCCCAAGATACCCTAATCTTAATCTAATTTGCACGCTGCAGCATTGTTTGTTTTTCATTATCACAGAGGCATATCAGATACAGCAGGGGGCAGGATCAAGAGGTTTTTCAGTTGGGAAGTCACAATTCATTTCAGTGAAATTATTCATTTGGACGGGACAGTTCAATGAACTGGTTCCAAAACGAGTGCAAATTATTTGGTCCCCACAGGAATTTTGTTTCTTATTGTTTATTGTAAAGTTGGTACTTTATTACCGTTTTATTAGATTATAAGTGTCATTGTTAATTTTGTTAATATGCAATAATAAAAATGCACCATGGTATTTTTGGACAAGGTAGGCCTACCATGTTTTTTGAATGTATAGTACCGTAGTAGCACTTTCTTTGAGAACCCATTAAATACCATGGTACAGTACAGGGATATACTAATAATACGTACGAATATATGAAGGTCCTTTTTGTAAGGGTAATAAACCAATTAACCATCTTTACCATTTTTAAATGCTACGATTACAAACGCTTTGCGAATCGGTTCGACCGAATCTTTAAAAAGAATCGGCTCAAGAGGATGACTCATTCGCGAATCGGACATCCCTAGTGTTGGTTACCATAGCAGCGGTCAAACAATTTCAAGTCGGTGTAAACCTAGGCTCGACTCATTTATTTTGAACGTTAAATAAAAATTTCGCCGTAAGAAAATATCAGATGTAATCGTGTTATGATTGAACTGTATGTTTTAAGCGTTCAGGTGTGAGAAATTTGCCATGTCAGAGCCGGAGAGTGAAACTGTGTGTCCAGAAGCCAGTTGCGCCGCGGAGCAAAGCATGTTACAAGAAGTCATTCAGACAGAAGTTCATGAAGACGACGATGATGCTGATGAATCCACGCACGAAATCAAAGTGGACGTCTGTACAGCCACAGACGTGCTTTTACAAGAAGAAAACCTCGCGGAATTAAATAAAGACCAAGACGATATAACCCAACAAGGAAGTGAATCCAACCAGACACTTTCATCCAGTGATGTCGGAAGCTCTACAGCAACTGGTGAAACATAATTTACCTCAGTAATATAAACGTACAAAAAATACTGTGGTATTACCCTGGTTGTTTTGGACATGGTGTCTTGGCAATACCATGTTTTCTAACATCATGTTTTAGTCATGCACCTAAATAAAAATATTTTTGCCATGTACCATGGTAACTTAATACCCTAGTATTCCTTGACATGGCTTGGAGCAGGATTATAATCGTTAACTAAAAATATTAAAAACATCTTGTTAATTAAATTAAAGCAGAAAAATGTAGGTATTATGCGAAAAACATAAATGTGTCCATTGTAAATAAATAAAAATACATAAAACTGAAATAAGTGAAGCCTAGAAATACAAAAAAAACTAAAACTAACTGAAAACACTAAATTAACTGAAATAACTGAAAAAACATTAACTAAAAATGTAAAAATAAATGTTCATTCAAAATATTAATACAAACTATAATGATATATAAATGATATGCTGGTTCGGAAGTAAATACAATGGTATAATATGGTAATCATTCAGGACTATAGTTAAAAAAATGGTATTACCATTAATTCCATTAATATGCCATGGTACCATCTAATTGTTTTTGTAAAAATGTAAATAAATATTCACCACATTCTCTGTTTTCCATTTAATGTTTTGTATATTCATATGAATATTTATATTTCTAATGCATGTGTGTTTCTTGTTCCTCCAGTAAAGATCCTGCTGATGCCAGAGAGGCACATGATTACGGTGGCCTTCACTATTGGCCTCACAATCCTGGATATGAAAAAACACTTCAGCTCAGAGCTGAGGGTCCCATCAGACATCATACAAATCACTCTAGACGGTAAGACACAAAAGATACTCGAAAGTGTCCTTCGCAGGAGAAATCGTGGAAAATTCAGACATTTTTGAGAATAAAAGAATACACTCATACTGTAGAGGTGAATTCAGGTAAATCGGGACACTTTTTGGCATTGAGATGACTTGGAAAAAAAATGGCCCAAATATTCTAACCTATAATGTTGCCAATTCTCACTGATCATTTTTAGTTATTTATTTCTAGAAAAAAGTGTGGATGATGACCAGACGCTGATGGACATTGGCGTGCAGCCTCATGGGATGGTCCAAATTGAGATGAGCTCGCTAGACCCAGAGAATTACCCCATGAGACCCGTCAAACCACAGCAGGAGTACAACATGCCGGATGTCATCACTGTCAGGGTGCAAACAGGTACAAACAAGGTTACAGCTGACTAGCGCATCATGAGGATAGACAAGCCTTTGTGTGACAAGTCTCTCGCTTGAAGACACAGACTCGTATCAGGACGTGGTGGTGGAGATCGAGAGAACCACTCGAGGGAAGGCGTTTCTGGGAGGATACCGCCATAATGTGACCAAGGCGGAGTATCATCATGCTGCTGTACAGACGATGCCTAAGAAGAGGCCTGACAAGGGTGTTGAGATGTTCAG
>NW_015549624.1:61747-83525 GCF_001515605.1 Sinocyclocheilus anshuiensis | reverse complement strand
AGCAGGGATACACAGGTGTGCACACACACACACACTATACGCCCTATAAAATGGATAATTGCAGTCTTGGATGCTGATTTCTACTATGCCAAACCCCTTAGTGAATGACACCTTACACAGTAATAAAACACTTTAAATGAACAGAACTTTCATCTCTTTGCCTCAATTTATATTTGCATTAAATTAAAGGAACTATAATTTAGTGGATAAATGGCATATAAAGCATTCGCTTATTAAAAATAACTATTTAATTCAACTTTTAGGGCCAGATTTACTAAAAGCTTGCACCATCTTTTGGTGTTAAAATAGTACTGTCAGGATTTACTAAAGACGCACAGTGACGAATTAGCGCTGAAAAGGCATGGACACAGTTATTTTGCGCTCGTCAAATTACTGCTACTTGCGCCATTATTTAACGCCCAAAAAAAACATGTCTTAAACAATTTTGTGCTTGAAATGGCAGCATTTGCAGAGAACAGAGAGCGCTTGGTAAAAGGGAGAGGATTTTTTCCACACGTATTAATTTATTTGGAATGCCAGAAGAACACATTATCCGAATCTGAACATATCCTTACGCTAAGTTGCGCTGCACTCGTTAGATTGTGTTGGTCATTATGGAAATGAGATGTTGCGTCTGTGTTCTTTAATGTTGGTCGATATGTAAATAAGATGTTGCGTCTGCGCTCTTTAATTTGCGCATTGTCAGTAAATCACCCGCAGAAATGTCCACACCCGTCGGCATTGTTTTCGAATTGCGCTTTCGCGCAAATTTGCCCTGTTTAGTAAATATGCTAAATATTATTATTAATTATTATATTATATATTATATATATTATTAATATATCCTAAATTCTATATAAAATATATTGTGTATAAAATATGTATAATATAAAAAAAATATTGTATTGTAATATTATTGTAAAAATTGTAATATTGTATATTAAAATATTTAGAAAAAATTGTTTGTATAAAAATGAACCCTTATATTTTAATTATGTATCCATTGTTTATTGTTTATAAAACACACACACAAAAAGAGTGAATCTATAATAAAAACTTCAAATATCAAATACTCATATATTTAATGATTTATAAAACATTGGCTCACTTTATAATGACAAGACAATTGAATTAAAAAAAAAAAAAAAAATTTTAATAGATTATAAAATTTGGCAAAATCACAATATTATTGACCACAAATATAACTGTAGGGCAGAACAAAACATATTTTATTCTTTTGTTATCTAAATCAGTGACTACATATTTTAGTACATTTATTTAGTACATTGTTTGTTTTGTTTATTTATTTATTTATGAATGAATGAAATGTAGGAAGAATAAAATGCAGGTTACAATTATTACAAGGAGACAATGTATTATTTAAAAGTGACAGTACAGACATTTATAATATTACAAAAGATTTAAGATGTTGTTTAAATGCTGTTTTGAACTTTCTATTTATCAAAGTATCTTGAAAAAACGTATGATAGCTTCCACAAAAATATTAAGCAGCACAACTGTTTTTAACATTGATAATAATAATAATAAATGCTTCTTGAGCACTAAATCAGCATATTAGAATGATTTCTGAAGGATCATGTGACACTGAATACTGGAGTAATGATGCGGAAAATTCAGCTTTGCATCAATTGAATAAATTACATTTTAAAACATTTGAACAGAAAACTATTCTGAATAGTATATATAAAATATTATAATATTACTGTTTTTACTGTATTTTTGATCAAATAAATGCACAGTGTAGCTTCAAATCCGGTTGCAGTGCATACTTCTAATTTTCTTTTCCCTTTAAACAGACGGTTGAGTTGAAGAACCAGGATCAGCAGTGCTCCAAGAACGCCTCAACTCAGATGACCAAAATTGGCTGTTATGTGTCCAACATGGAGGACAAACTCATCACCCCAGGGACTTACATCACTGCAGGAGAATATCACAGCAAGAGACTGAGAGCTGTACGTGTCTTTGGAGGGGTTGAGAGGGAATTGTGTTCATTCTGTGCTTTCGCTGTTCATGACAAATGCTTGTATGTGTGTATATTTTCTTCAGGTCATTACACTACAGTCACATGTCAGGCGCTGGCTAGCCAGGTGTTTCACAGACAGCTTGAGACAGGCTAAAGAGCAGCATCTGGCATGGCTGGAAAATGAAAAGAGAAGGAAGAAAAAGGAGAAAGAGCAGCAGATCAGAGATGAATATCACCGCAGGATGAATCCGGAGTCAAAGGCAGACTTTGATCTGCTTTATAATGCCTTGAAAAGTGAGTAAGTGAGTGTTTGTGTAGTAACTAACTACAAGTAGCAATGCTGCTAACTTAAAGGTGACGAGTAAATTTTCCACACCACTAAAATCACCCCAGGAACTGCAAAAATAATGACTTTATTTTAATAACAGGTCTTCCTGAAAATCTGTGAACCACTGATAGTCCTCAAATTACTTATATTTGACTCTGCACATTAAGCTGTATTTTAACCTAGAAGAAAACCTAAGCTTTAACTACAATTTTCAGTAGGATGTCAATAGATTAGCTGCTCTCATAATAGCTTTTACAAGCTACTGCTTTTTTGGACGTATTATATGTTTGTGTGCAGCTTTTTAGTCAACAGTTGGGTTCAGTCGGTTCATGCAAGTGAACTGACTATAACAAATTATTGACTGATTCATTTCAGTCCCTACACAGACTGACCTCTTTTTTTTTAAGGAAAATATTTTTAAATACTGTGTAGACCATCATTATAGTTTGGGGGTCAGTTTTTATTTATTTTTATTTTTTTTTTTTTTTTAATAAAGTAATACTTTTATGCAGCAAGGACACATTAGATTGCTAAAAAAGAGAGAGTAAAGACATTTATAATGTTACAAAAAACTATATTTCAAATGTTTTTTTTTCCCAACTTTCTATTCATCAGAACAATTCTGAAAAAAAAAAAGTGTTTCCACAAAATTATTAAGCAACACATTTCAGAAAAGAAATGTTTCTTGAGCAGCAAATCAGCATATTAGAATGATTTCTGAAGGATCACGTGGCACTGAAGACTAGAGTAACGATGCTGAAAATTCAGCTTTTTATCGCAGGAATAAATTACATTTTGAAATATATTAAAACAGAAAACAGTTATTATTTAATTGTAATAATGTTTCACAATATTAGGGTTTCTACTGTATTTTTTTAATTAAATAAATGCCGCCTTGGTGAGCATAAAGGAATTATTTAAAAAACAAAAAAAATCTTACTGACTAAACTTTTTAACTTATTGTTTTTGGAATGAATTTATGTATAAGTCACTGGCAAATGAGTTAAATAATATAATCTGGTATTTATATATTTTAAAATATTTAAACTAGATTTTTTTGTATTTTTCTTTCTTTAAATTACTTTGCTGTGGATGACTACATTGTAGTTGGTATGATATATTTACTGAGATGGAGATATCCTGTATATGTGTTGATTTGATTTGGATATAAGTTAGTGTGATGGTTCTCATTCTTTATCTCTGTGTGTCAGAATGGAGGATAGAGGAAGTGGAACACATCAATGTCACTTTATCTGGTGCGGAGAGAAAGGCAGCGCTGTGCGCTCTACTGGAGCAAGAGACCCAGTTCATCTCCTCCATAGAACGGCACAGAATGGCTGCAAGCACGAGGAACCAGGATAAGACCATACAAGCCTTCCTCAACAAGGTGTCTTATCTTAGCTAATCGGCTGTCTCGTCATGAGCATGCACTATTGCTTAGAGCAAAACCTTTGCTTGTTCACAGTGCATTAAAGGAGGAATTCTGAGATTAAATTCTGCATTCAAACATTTAAAATGGGTTTAAAATGTATTTAAATTTTAGGATTTTATAAATGATAAATCTGCATGGCAGGAGATTAATTTGGTTTAGAATTTTGAAGATTGCTGATTCATAACTTTTCTCCATTGTGTCCTTCACCTAATGTTGCTCCGGTAGAAATGTCTGTAATAAAATGCGTTGAACGTCACTGTGGCTAATGATAACTAACTGATAATATGCTAGATCAAAAGTCAGAACAGACTTTTTTTATGTTTTATGTTACCTCCTCTATAGCAGTGGTTTTTGAACTGTTTTTGCTTCATGACCCAGACTTTACATTGGGCATAAGTAAACAAAAATGTCCTTGAAATGTATTAATGAATTTAATACATTTTATATTAATATAAATATGAATTTATAAATTAACTGCATAGGTGCAAAACATGTTTATACAATGATAATATCATTCTGTATGTTATTATAATTTGTTGTAATCCTTTATAGAAATCTCTGCTAAAAGCAAAAAAACAAAGAAATTGCAAAGACTATTTTGTATGACTTCTTCTCAGTGTGCAGAACCAAAGAAATGGCGTGCATTTGATGGGAAGGTGACACAGATGGACACGCAGTTCACCATCAGAGCCAAGGAGCTGCGAGACCTTTACAGTAGCATCACCCAGGCTCAGTTCACAAACGACGAACGTCTGGATGTGCTTCTCACTCTCAAACACACCGTAAAGGTCAGTTCCAAATCTGTAGTCCAAAACATGGTCAAAATATAAACCCTTTTCTAGAAGCATATATTTGCTCGTCTCATTTTTAAAATGTTCTTGTGAACAGGAACATAAATGCAAGCTAACACAGGATATAGTGGACTTGATTGACAGGGAGGTGGACCTGCTGATGAGGGGCGTTAAAAAAAGCAACCTGGAGGGGTTGAGGAAGAGGATAGCCTCCCTCTTTCTCCAGTACATCAAAACCCCTGCGTTCAACCCTCAGGTGTCCACATTTCTGCGGGTATGTGGCAAAAGCAGTGTTGTAGTCGAAACTAGCTTTTTCGAGCTCGAGTCAAGACAGAGATCAGAAGAGGGTTAAGTCTGAGTTAAGTCCAAGTCCTCATGCTCCCATGTTCATGACATAAAGCAATATATTGGTCGTGGTCCTCATGTCCAAGTCCAAGACGATATTGTCATGGTCTTGGTCTGGATCCTTGAGTCCGAGTCCAAGATCATATTTTATGGTCCTGCTCCTTGAGTTAGAGTCCAAGACCATATTTTCATGGTGTTGGTCTTGGTCCTTGAGTCTGAATCCAAGATGATATTTTCAGTGTCTTGGTCCTTGAATCGAGTCCTAGACAATTTTTTTGGGTTCTTGTTAATGAGTCTGATTCCAAGACCATATTTTCATGGTTGTTGGTCTTGTTCCTCGAGTCTGAATCCAAGACCATATTTTCATGGTCTTGGTCCTTAAGTCCAAGACCATATTTTCCTCATCTTGGACCATACAGTATATTCATGGTGTTGTTCTTCGTCCTTAAGTCTGTATCTTTATGGTCTTGGACTCAGTCTTGACTTGGACTCGAATTAGCGGTTTATGACTACAACTCTGAGCTAAACTTCACCCTATACATCAAAGTGAGTGTGATGTTAGCTGTTAGGTCTGTAAACAACTTCCAGTTCTAAAGACACTTCAATACAACAAGTTTTGGTTGGTCATCTCACTCTTTGAAACCAACTCCATTATTTACCCTGCTCTCCACAGGTGCCTCAGGATCCTGCTGACCTGAAAAAGAACATCTATTTGTGTCATGGCTGTAATGAGTATCAGTCATCCACTGACTTTGCTCTGAAGACAAACGCATCTTCGGTTGGCCTCTGTCGTCGCTGTATGGATTTAGACAATGAGGCTCGTCGAAGAGAAGACTTCTCTCTTTACAAGAACATTCTCATGTGCTTGCGTGAATCTGAGGCCGATTGCAGCCCAGAAGCCAAAATCACTTACCTGCTACAGGTAACGTTTATTCATTCATTATTCATTTCAAGCGTATGGAAAGAGCCATGTCAGTTTTGGCAAAACCTGCCTTTTTTCCTTCACTTGTTGTGACACATCACATGAAATTATTCTATATAAACAAATGATACATGTCTTAAAGGGATAGTTCACCCAAAAATGAAAATTCTGTCATTAATTACTCGCCCTCATGTCGTTCCAAACTCGTAAGACCTTCCAGGGTGTCCGCGGGGTCTTAAAAAGTATCAAAAGTTGATAAATCAATTTAGAGAAAATTAAGGCCCTTAAAAAGTATTAAAAAGTCTTAAATGCCATTTTCCAAGGTATTACATTTTGTATCATCTTTTCATTATGTATATTTGTCCGAATAGTGGGTTTCTGTGTAGTTTATTTATGGAATCCCGCAAGATTTGACGTCATCTGTTACAGCGCTCACTGACTGACTGCACTGCTGCGTGATAGCGTGGGGCTTGTTGATCCCACTCTCGCTGAATTTCTGACCATTACCGCATGCTCCCATCCGCTCCCGTGATTTTTGTGTCCGCTCCCGCAAACGTTCTAATTGTATATAATTTTCGCGCATCAGGGCACCGCTATCAATATGTGGGGTATTTAAATCCCTTTTGAATGAGCGCTCACAGTCGCAGTTCACTTTCACTTTCGATTTCGCGATCGCGCGCGCACTGTGTAAAGGGAGCACATCTTACAATAAAAGATATTTATCAATGAGCTCGTGATCAGTCAAATCTGACTTCTGCAGCTTGTGTTGGATGCAGGGTTGTTGTTATTTTTTTTCCATGAAATTGGGCTGCTTTTAAACTGTTGCCATGGGTTGATTTTCCCCAGTGGGTTAAAGGTTTGAAATATTGCATAAATTACATTTGGTTGAAATGCTTGTACTGAAACATTTTGCATTCTACCTGTAATAAAACTGTGCTAAATGTTTTGGGCCACACTAGTAGGAAGCATTTGAGCTGTGTTTATGATAAATGTGCATAACAGTGACTGTAAAATATGTATTTTAGGGATGGAAATTACATTTTTATATTTGGGACATGGTAATTGCGCTACTTTGGGCTGTTTTTTTTTCCTGGCATGGGCTTGGGATGCACAATTAAAATGATGTAATAGTTGTGATCATTATTTTACCTTCCATGATCATTCAGACACGATCAGGTGCAGTACTGACACTCTGTCAAGTCTGCATCAAATCAAGCACTCTATAATCACAGGTAAACTGACTGACCAGTCAGGTGTTTGTCATGAGAAGTGTTCCACAAAACAGCTATGGTTTGAGTTGATGTGACAAATACATCTTTTAAATATACCGTGTGAACTCATTGTCCCGTTAGCTTGGAGAGCTTTATTTTCCCTCCTCAATAAGTTTTGTCAGTTGTTTTGTTTATTGGTCTAATTCTTGTTTCTTGGGTTGCATTGGTTAGTCACTCAATTAATTCTCCTGTGCTTTGTTCCCCCCTTCTGAATTATGTTGTATTGATAAGGAGTTATCACAAAGTAAATCTGTTTAGTTGTGCTATCTTACAATCAATATATAGTAAATGTAAGTTAAAGTGTCGCCGATGTAACCGGTTAAAACTTGGAGTGGCGATGAGGTCTTAAAATTATGGAAAGAGTCTTAAAAAGGTCTTAAAAGGTATTAAATTTAACTCCATGATTCCTGTAAATACCCTGACCTTCATTCATCTTCAGAACACAAATTAAGGTATTTTTGATGAAATCCGAGAGCTTTCTGACCCTCCATAGACGGCAACACAACTGACACGTTCAAGGCCCAGAAAGATAGTAAAGACATCGTTAAAATAGTCCATGTGACATCAGTGGTTCAACCATGCATTGTGATACTCTCGTGAATGCGCGTCGAAGACTGACCAGGAAGAGAAGAAATAGTTGAATAAAGTCGTTTTTTTTTTCTTTGCACACAAAAATTATTCTCTTAGCTTCATCAAATTAAGGTTGAACCACTGATGTCACATGGACTATTTTAACAATGGTCCTTACTACCTTTCTGGGTCTTGAACGTGCCAGTTCCATTGCTGTCTATGGAGGGTCAGAATGAAAGCTCTCAGATTTCATCAAAAATATCTGAATTTGTGCTCCAAAGATGAACAAAGGTCTTATGGGTTTGGAACAACATGAGGGTGAGTGATTAATGAGTTTGGAAGTATTATGCCTCTGTTTATTAAATTGTCAAAGACACTATTGGTCATGTGATTTTAACATGGCTGCCACCATCAGTGTTTTTGTTTTTTTTGAACAATCTGTTTATTGAGATGTAACACTATATAACAGTAATACAACAATATTGTAGTTACATCTTTTTTACATGTATGAAAACAGTAACAAACAAGAAAAATAAAAAACTTTTTTTAAGTTACTGAAAAGACTACAGTTCTCTGTACAATCTCATGCTAGTCTACATGATTTTAAACATATCAGTCAAATGTGCTATTCATTTCTTTTGGTGGAGAATGCGGGAATAAAATCGCATAGTCCGCCTTTAAGAAGAATAGTACACCAAGCACATGCTGTGTTCAAGACATTCCCTGTCCTCATTAGGAGCAGGATCTGCGGTACCTGGTGGATGTGCTGTGGGGGGCTCAGTCTGCTTTGAGTGGCTGGAAAGACCTTCATGATTTACTGCTGGTCCGGTGGGAGAAGCATTTGGACTGGAGCCCATGGAACTGCATCCTACTTACAAAGGACGAGGCGGCTGCACATCTCAAACTGGAGAACATCGAGAAGGTACTGCAGCCACTTCTGCTCTTGAATGAATGGTTTTCTTTACGCTGAAATAAATGATTAACCTCAAATATTCAAGCAATATTGCACTAAGAGCTACAGAATAAAATGGCAAAATAAAAAACTTTTGCAGAATAATGTAATATATAACCAGGCTTTAGTCAACAAATATAAAGGATTACATCTAGCAGAACTTCAAAATCATGAATATCAACTCTGGCAAATCTCATTTCTAGACATGTAATGCATTTACAGAACACATTTGTCTCTCCCACCACTTGAGAGCAACGCCATTCGTTCCGCCCTACAAATGTCCGCTGTTTTCACTTGCAGGCATACGATGTGGTAGTTATCCGTAACGTCAAGCAGAAACACGCATTGGCCAGGAAGTACTTCTCCCAGATTCCTGCGATGGCCGAATGTCTGCACGATGCTGAGATTCAGCCTGCTGCCCTCAGCAACCTGCTGGTCTCCAAACCCATCACCAGTGCAACCAAGTAGAATCGCTAAGAGGCAACCCACAATCCTGCGGGGCGCTCAGGGACATCTGCAGCTTCACTATTTGTGGGCAGTAAAGTATAGAGATCTAAAACCTTATTAAGAGTTCTTCTTCAAGATCATTTATCGAATTTGAATATCTTATATGTTAATTAAAACCGTGAGTAGCGGGGCCGTTTTTGTGTCTCTACTCCATTGCACTTTGCAATTTGGCCTGATCATTCAAAGTCTTTCGCTTCTCGCTGCTTTGCTTTCCATTCATTAGGATCATTCATTAATGCTAATTACTTATTATTTGGCAGTAATTGAGAAAGAAGTTTTAATTTTATTTTCAACTTCATTGGTATTTTGTAAAATAATAATTGGTAAAAAGAGCAGCATAACTACAATCCTGTGAAAAATGCGGCATTACCATGTTATGAGTCTTGAGTACAAAGTAAGCTATATAAAATAATTGAGATTAGACTGACAAAAAAGTAGATTATCCCTCCATGATTGCTCCGTACAAGAATGTATTACAAAGTTATTTCCGGGAACACTTCAAGCCTGAAAAGCACAAGTTGAAGAGGTTTTAATTAGACCTTTGCAAATGATATATAGCCTAGATCTAATCAGGAGGTGAGCAATCTAAGATCTGCAATTATAGGAAAAGGTCAAGAACCTCCTCCTGTGTCTCCTTTTGAACAAATGTGAACGAAACCACCAGCACCACAGGACTCCATTAGATAAGTTTATATGCTGTGCTTAATAAAATGGGTTTTTATTAAGAGATTTGGCTTATCATCATGTTCCTTGGCACTGGCCCTATCACTGTCATTCTGTGATCCCATAAGGAACATTAATGACACTTAGTTGAACTTCAAAAATAGATTGAATGTGATAACAAAAATGCAGCTAATAGGGTGGAGGACATTTGAAAAACAAGTTATGTTACAAAGGATTAAATGGTGAATTTATTAGATGTTGATGGTAGTAGAGATGCAGATGCTTTTTGCTGAGTATAAGAGGAACTTCAGCATTTTTATAAGAATTAAATAAGAAAAAGTGTTTGTGGGTTCCAGGATCTTTAAAAACTGTAATGGCTACTACTGAAATCCTTTAAATCGGTAACAAAGAAAACACTTCTGTTTGCTGAAATGGAGGTATTATGGAAAACTTGGTGGGCCCTGAGAGCAACATTTTTTTAAGGTTATTGTTTGATCTAACTGTTTGTGTTTGAATAAAGTAAGTCAAAGTTAAGTCAAGATTTTCTCCATTATTGTTCCCACCAGTATTGTGCAATCTTTTGTAATCTTTGGACGCTGGAAAATGCTTTGATGTTTTATAATGCTCATATTGATAACTAATTTGTGGAGTTTTATGTAATCTCTGATAGAGCTGTTCTGTTTGTTCCTTGAGGGAGCTTGAGGATTGCGATTAATGTGTAATAGTGTAGACAGGATGAAGTGAGTGTTCTGTCCAAGTTATCCAATGATATTTCAAGGAAACACCATTCTGCATTTCAAATCCTTGGTAATCCTGACTGTGAAATGACAATTGTAAAGGGAGGTCATGAAGATATAACTTCAACAGCATCAACTAACCTCAACGCCTTCAGACAGATTTGACATTACAGCCGGTCATAGGCCAGCTCTTTGTGACTTTTTCCATTGGATTCACAAATTTTCCATTGCCACATTTTATGATTCACAAAGTTATGGAAGCCTTTTCTGTTTCAGGAAAAAATAAAAGATACAGATAAAAATAAGAAATAGTAAAAAATAATGTAAAAAAAAAAAAACAGTAAGAAAATTAACTATAGTAAGAAATAAAGTTGCAGTTACCGGATAAAGTCACAATTTTGAAATGTAAAGTAGAAATTACAAGAAATAAATTAACAGTTTTGTGACAAGTAAGGTCTAATATGTACTGTATAGTCACAATTAGAGAAAATAAATAAAGTTGGAATTGTTTCAAATTAATTGTGTGAGGTAAAGTTGCAGTTACAATTATGAGATATAAATTCGCAATTGCATTTTGTAGTGTAGTGTAGTGTAGTCACAATTTTTTAGTATAGTAGAAAATACAAGAATTTGTCATCGCAAAAAATAAAGTCTCAACTGTGGGATGGAAAGTTGCAATTGTAAAATGCAAAGGCACGATTATGAGAAATAATAAATTTTAAAGAAAAAGAAAGTGTTTGGAATTAAATAACAATTGTGAGTTGTGAAGCTATGATTACAAGAGAGTTGCAATTACAAGATATAAATTCGTAATTATGAGAAAAAATGGCAGTTGTGGGATAAAATCACAATTTTGAAATGTAAAGTAGCGAACACAAGAACTAAATTTGCAATTATAGGAAATAAAGTCGCAAAAAAAAAAAGGCCGAATTGTTTAGAATTAAATAACAATTGTGCGATGTGAGGTTGTGATTTCAAGAGTCGCAATTACAAGATATTCGCAATTGTGACCCTGTCATAAGTAGCACGGAAATTTCGGAAAAAAAAATAATAATTGACTCTTATGGCTGGTTTTGTGCTCCTGAGTCACAATTAAGAAAAAAAATTGCAGTTGCAAGATATAAAGTCACAAATTAAAAATACAATATCAAAATGGACTTCCATACAAACTTGGGGGCATTACAGTGAAAACTTGAAATAATAGTTTACATATTTCTTTTCTTTTCATTTCAGTGTTTTTGTTTTTTGTTTTTGTTTTCATATTTCCATAAATATTTCTCTCTGATCTAATTCTTTGGAAACAAGCGTCAGCACGGATTATTGCCTGCTGTGTGATTTCTGAGAGTTTGTGTTTATGAAGTCTCCTAGGTTGTTGTTTAACAGACCCCTGCGTGGTGCCAGATTAGGGCCCAATAAGGGAAACGGCGATGACTTTAGCTGTTAGGCGAAAAAAGTGTGAATTCCAGGACATTGTCTGTGGCAATGTCTCATGTGCTCTTGATTTTATAACCTCGTATGCAAATTTGTTGTTAACTTTGGTCATAAAATGTAAAAATAAATAGGTTAGAAGGGACTTGCATGAGGTATGACTGGTGGGAGTCTAATCTTAAAGCTTAATCTCCATGGCCATAAGGCTTTATGACATGCCTGGAATGGACCAGTAACAGTGGATGCGGATGGCACCAGGGCAAAGATTAATCAGCGGCACATTATTTAAAGGCCATCATAAGACAAAGTCCCAGAGTTGACTCCGTTTCGGCCACAGGATGAGGCGGCTTAGATGTTCTTGGAGCTCCTTGAAACCACTAATCATCATCATCTCACCGCTGGCTTTGCTACCGCTGCCACTGGTCATCAGAAAAAAGGTTAGATATGCTACAAACACACATGGAGATCTGAATGAAAATAATGTGAAAATTAATTTTCGTTGAGAGTAAAACTAATGTAATGAAGTAAGAGTAATGAAGTCTTTTCTTTGAGTATGTAAAACAATTGTACAGTATATTTTCTGAAATACTTTAATGAATACTGAAATGTCTTTAACAATTATTTTGTCTTTTGCTCTCACTTTCTTTGTAAAAATACATTTCGATAGACATATTTTTTGGCCAAGACAAAGACATTCCAAGAAAAATGAAAAAAGATGCTGATTTCAGTTTCTTCAGTCCTTTTTATGTTACTGGATATCAACCCTGATATCATTTCCACTAGGAAGCAGAATGTGCGTATATCCTAATATTAATGGCTGTATACTGGATGACGGAGGTCTTGCCTCTGTCTGTGACGGCACTTCTCCCCGCGCTGCTTTTCCCTCTTTTTGGGATCATGAAGTCCTCACAGGTACACTTTCCAGAACTGGTCATTTTACTCTTGGAAAACAATCCTATCTAGAAATCTGACTGCAGTATTTCCAGACTTCTAAAGTTGGATAGCTACTGACCGACAGTCTTTCTTTAGGTTGCTACTGTATATTTCAAAGACTTCCACTTGTTGCTTCTTGGTGTCATCTGTTTAGCAACATCCATTGAGAAATGGGGTCTTCATCGGAGAATTGCCCTCAGACTGGTGACTGGACTTGGAGTCAATCCTGGCATGTAAGACTGATTTTATTTTATTAAGATTTCTGATGTGTTGTGATGAATCATAGTAGGATGGCCCGAATTAAATCTGCTTGCTCATTTCACAGGTTGATGCTCGGGTTCATGGTTGGCTGTGCTTTCCTCTCCATGTGGCTGAGCAACACCTCAACTGTGGCGATGGTAATGCCAATTGTGGAGGCAGTGATCCAGCAGGTTTTGAATGCAAGTGAAGAGGCCAGGAAAGACCACAGGGGGGCGTTAAATGGCATCTCCAACCCTGCTCTTCAGCTTGAAGGTAAACTGGTGCAGCTTTCATTTAACATGAGCAATAAATAATCATTTAAACCTTTAACCTTTTAGAGCTGTGCAGCATTTAATTATTAAACATCTGTTTTCAGATATTGAGGCCCAGCATGACCAATCTGAGAACATAAAAAGGTGAACATATATAAAATTAACAAAAAGGTACCTGATTGAAAACAATTGATTTTTAAGACTGAATGAGATTTTGTGTGCACTTACAGCATCGAAGCAGGGATTACAGAGCCAGTTCAGACAGCTCCTGAGGAACCAGAAACTGTTAAGGTCAGTAAAAAAAAAAGACACAATCTGACATTAAAATGCACAAAATGCGTCTCCTTGCCTTTCCGATAAAATGGGATTACTCAATATTTGTTAGGCGCCTCCACCATATAATGGAAAGTACAGGACCCGTGAAGATCACATGATGTGCAAAGGCTTGTCGCTTTGCATTGCTTACTCCTCATCCATTGGGGGGCTGACCACATTATCAGGAACATCCACAAACCTCATCTTTGCTGAATACATCTATCAGTGAGTTTACTAATGTCTTCAAACTGAAGTGTTTTACAGTGCATTACATGGTTTGGACAGTCTATCCATCTAAACTGTGCTTTTTTGTTACATTTCCTCAGGTACTACCCAGATTGCACCGTCATTAATTTTGGGAACTGGTTCGTGCTTTGTCTTCCCATCTGCATAATTATGCTGATTTTGTCATGGATATACCTGCACTGGATGTATCTTGGATCCAAGTGAGTGATCGTGATGTCTTCTATTCAATAAGTCGTTCCCTGACCCCTCTCTGTTCCTCATTTTTACTCTTCGTCTTTGGCTAAATTCATCATTTCAAATCACGCTGCCATTTGCATTTTTCCCACCTCGCCACTTCAGCTTCCTCTACATGTCCTCAATCTTCTTCATCCTGCTCTGTCTCACTCACTCACAGCCTCCCATTCTCATCGCTCTAGTATAATCCTGTTTTATCGAGCAGCCTTCTTCATCTCACCCTTGTCGATATTTTCTTCTTTTCCTGATGAAGAATCACTCACAGAACATGGACACCTGACGTCGTGACAAGAGATGTGATTGTTCTCATGCATAGTTTAAATGGATTTTTGTCATATGCGGGTGTTTCAGTCAGTTCGTCTGCTCATCAAAATGAACTACATGTGTGCATTGACATGACAGTGAATGAACTGAACAATAAAAGCATATCTGCTTTTCCATCCATCCCTAGCTTTCGTGCCAGTCTGTGCTCCAGACAGCGATCCGAAAAGGAAAAACACACTGCCAGAGTGCTCCGGGATCAGTACAACTCACTAGGGCCCATAAGGTTGGAACTCTTCTTTTCATTTAAAAGATCTTAAAGCTCTTAAAAATGTGAACTCTACTTATTTTTCCCTGTCGGTCTGAATCCATTGCTCAACCAATAGCATGATTTTGGTGTAGGGGTTCTTTTTTTTTTTCAAACAGTCCATGTGAATCGGAAGTTGCTGCTAACTTTACTTTAGTATTGTAGTATGGAATATTAAATAGAGGGCATGGTTTTATTTTAGCACACCTCCCTGCCATTTCTCGCTCGCAGCAAAGTAACGTCATCAGATAAGGAATGCCATTATAGAGTGGAAGCAAATTTTCAGATTTTGATTAAACATGACCAAGACAAACCATTTTTTTTAGTGGATTAATTTAGCATGGATTAATTGTTCACCTCAAGACTAGCAATTTGCGCTAACAATTTAAAAAAAAATTTTATTTCATGCAGACTTTGACGTGCATTATGTGTTAACATGACAAAGTGTGTCATTTTGGCAAGGTTAGAAGTATTTCAAGACCTGATTATGACCTTATTATTTTGATTCTTATTATTATCAAAGTTTATTTTTACTTACAGCTGGAATACACTAAACAATTTTAAAGGAGACATATTATGCCCCTTTTTACAATATGTAATATAAGTCTCTGGTGTCCCCAGAATGTGTCTGTGAAATTTCAGCTCAAAATACTCCACAGATCATTTATTATATCATTTTGAAAATGCCTATTTTGAGTGGAAGCAGAAACACAGTTTTTTTTGGGCCTGTCTCTTTAAATGCAAATGAGCTGCTGCTCCCCGCCCCCTTTTCCAGAATAGAGCTGCACCATTACAGCTAGTACCTGCTAAAAACATCTGTTTTGGTTCTGATTATCATGTTTAGCGCACTGAAATCATGCGTTTTAAACCATATGAGTTTAAACTTCTGATATACGGTTTTCTGAGAGCACACATCCGAAGCACATGGACAGAAAGCGGTTCTCATTCACACAAGTTTACGTTAAAAACACACTAGTTACAAAAACAGTCAGTTATGTCTGTGAAGGTAAACAGCTGGGAAATAAATTGCGAAATCATTTAAAAATGGATTAAAAAATAAATGTGTTAAATAAACATACTTATACTTTAGATGACAAAGTATTTTCCACAAATAAATATTTTGTATAATTTTATAATTAAAAAGGAAGTAAACTGTAACCAACAGTGCACTCAGTATTCTGGGTTTGTGTGCATTGGGAATCATATTTTTTCAAATAAAGCCAAGGTAACACTCATTTTACATACAGCACACAGTGAAAATTACATAAATATGACAGTGAGGCAAATGCATAAAGCACAGCATAATTTGAAATCACGAGTTTATGATCGCGCGTCTCCAGTGAAGCTATACTCTCCTCCTGTCAGCATTCAATTCACACAGACCGACCGTCACGCAGAGAACATGAGATCATGCAGGATACAAATGCACACTTCACAAGATCTCACAACTGGATTCGACTAAGTTTGCAAGGTTTGTGAAATTAAATATTCATTATTCATTCAAAGATTTGTTTAAATGATATAAATGCGTATTTGCTGAATGCTGACGGCAAACGAGAAAGTATTATAATGTTTGCCTTTCTATTACTAATAATATAATACTTTGTATACATATTAATTAATTTGTTTAACCGTTCTGTCTGATTATTAGACAGAACTGTTAAGGACGACAGTGAACAAGAGGGAGAATGTGAGCACTGTGTGCTGCTGCCGTTCTCAGCGCCATCAAAGTAAAAGTCTGTGGCGCCGTCAAAATAAAACGTTCTGCCTCGAACGCAGAAAAGGCCAAACAGAAAAACTATCGGCCGATGCCGATATTTGAAAAATGCCAAATATCGGCCGATATATCGGCCTTCGCGATATATCGCTCGACCACTAACTAATACAAATGAGATGCAGGAATTTCTGATCATTTGTTTGTAACACTGTTTCTCTACTGATCCAGCTGGCAGGAGATTATCACCATGATCATTTTCATTCTGATGGCAATTTTGTGGTTTACAAGAAACCCAGGTTTCATGCCTGGCTGGTCGTCATTGTTTCCTGAGTGAGTGTATTCACATTTATCAACTTCTTTTGATGTAGATATACTACTGCACTTTAGAGAAAGTCATCATTTTGTTCAATAATTGCCTTTAGATTTCTTATTTATTCTTTGTATTTTGTTATTTCTTCAGTTACCCAGGATACGCTACGGATGCCACTGTAGCGCTGCTGCTGGGTTTCATGTTCTTCATCATCCCCGCACACAAACCAAATGCAAAGCGCTACGGTACGGCTTACTCATTTCCTTTGTGCACACTTGAAACCCTAACAAATGATTAGAGGCTCACTATCGGCAGTTTTGTTGTTGATTAACATTGTCGATCCCTGTGACAGAGGCCTTGATAACGTGGAAGGACTTCCAGGCCTGTATGCCATGGGAGATCAGTCTGCTCGTGGGTGGTGGTTTCGCTTTGGCTGAAGGCACAAAGGTAGGATCATGATTTAATGGAAACCCAACTATATCTGTAAGAGAAGAAAAGACAGAAATGAATAGAAAAGTACAAGGCCGCATTAATAGTTGAATCAATTAATGGTCCGTTTTACATGCCTGGATTCAATTAAACAGGCCGGTCTAATTCACTAGTGGCTTTGGACAGGCCTGGACAGCTCAATTGCACCATTTACTCATAATCTTAAACATTAATTTCCTTTTAAAAGAAATAAATTAAAAGACGGATCACATCAAAGCCTCGTAACAGTGTGCAGCCCATTAACGTTGTGCAGAGAACAACAATTCCACTGTGTCACTCTCTGTCTGCTTTGACGTTCCATTCAAGCTAATTACATGCCTCCATTATAAGACTGGCACTGAAGCACAGCATTTCAGCATAACAAACGGCTCCTTCCTCATGTCAGTTGCAAAGGCTGGAAACAAGAGCGTCTACTTCTTAATATTCTCCTGGTGTAGGTAGGCTGGGGTGGGGTCTTATCATCAAGGTTCCAGCCCTGTTTTGATCCAGACACCCAAATGTCATGGCAAGTTCAGTCTTTAAAATCTTCAAAGCAGAAAGGGTGACTACTTCTGCTGCGTTCTCCATATGCAACATCAGGCTGTTTAGATGACGTATCTTGACAAACAGCTAAATTACAACTCCGGTCTCTGTTGACAAGCAGACAAAGATATATTGGTACATTTCTGAAAGTGGGTTTGTTTGGGTTCAAGAATATCTTGTCAGGACACTTTCATTTACCTTCTGTCTTCGATGTTTTTTCTTTATTTTTCACCCAACAGATTTCTGGTTTATCGACTTGGGTTGCTGAATTGCTGACTCCCTTGGGAAGTCTTCCTCCTTTAGCCACTGTCACCATTGCCTGCCTTATTGTCACCTCTATCACAGAGGTGGCCAGCAATGCTGCCACGATGACAATCTTTTTGCCCATACTGGCCCCCTTGGTATGTGTAATTTCAATATACACTATATTGCCAAAAGTATTGGGACACCCCCTTCTAATACATGGGACCCCTTGACATTGGCTGAATTGTTGACAGTGCAAAGCCCACAATCCAAATGTATTACTTATTTGGATCACTTGGGCAAGATTGTATGACCAGCTTCGATTAAGCAATACAACAGACTTAAAGCTTTGGGTTCCATGAGATGTTCAGTTTGAACGTCATACCTTTTGAACATCAAATCTTTTACCATTTACTTTTTTTTTGAGGGGTTCAAAGAGACTAGTAAAAGCTGTTAAAAACATGTTTGGTGTACAATTCAACTGCAATTTTTATACAAAATGTATTATATTAAAGATATTTCTTTAGCTTTAAGCAGAGTTTGCATGGCAGGTTTAGTCCCGTCAGCTAACATAGCACTTAATGTTTTATAGAGTTGTATATTTTTGTTATATGCTAGCCTGTACATATATACAGATAAGTGAACTATGAGTAGAATGTCGAAATTCCATTGTGAAAAAAGGAGATCTAAAGAGTAAATAACAGACAAAATTTTCAAGAAAGTACACATTCTCACTTTCAACATTAGGCACAAACTCTCCCATAACAGTGGCTAGAAAATAATAGCTATTGGTTTTAGGTGAGTTACTCAGCTGTTTGATTTCTTGCAAAAAGTGAGCATTTCTAGCCAGTGCTCCTATTGAGCTTCAAAGGCATCAGTCAGAGAATTAGATCGTTTAACAGGTTTTTGGTTCAAATAGCAAGGATAAATTTTGTTTTTAACTTTACAATGTTTTTGTTTGTTTCAATACCATTTTAAAATTCACTCTTACAGAATTTTGTATTTTGAATGGAAACTCAATGTCAAATTTGGTTGACATCCCTTGTTCATACTGTATGTGCTTAATGTAAAATGTTTCTTGTTACGACTAAAACTGTGAGACGGTTACTTTCTGTCTTGTGTGTTCTTAGTGTGTTTCACTACTTTGGCAAGAAAAAAAAACATTTAAATAAATATCTGGAACCATTTTGTCACGGCTGTGTCAGGAGGAAGTCGAAGGAGACAGCTGGTGCAAACCAAACTTTCAGTTTAATAATAAAAAGGCAGAAGGACAATCGGAAACACAACGTAGAATAACTGTGACCGGACAACCAACGACTGAACAGACTGGGGCTTAAATACAAGACAAACGAGGGTAATAAACTAGACACAGGTGATACAGGTAAACAAATAATTAAACAATGAGCAAAGGAACTAATGAAGACAGGAACATGACCAGATAAGGAAAAACAATGAAAACTAATGTCGCCTCTGGCTTGCTTAGTTGGGGACACTTCATTTCCAGCGATACCGTTGACTTGATTGCAAAGATACTATTTAAACTGAGCTGGATGTTGACATCACTGAATTCAATGATGAACTGTCTTTAACTGAAAAATTTGTGTTTACTATTGTCATTTTGCATTATTGACACTATTTTCCTAATTAATGCTGTTCAGTTGCTTTGACACAATCTGTATTGTTAAAAGCGCTATATAAATAAAGGTGACTTGACTTGACTTAATGGCGAGTTCACACTGCACGAACAGCTCCAGATATTTAGCATGCCAAATATTTTGCGGGCGTCGGCGAGGATTCACTCAGATCGCGTCTTTGATAATTCACACTGTGTGATTGTCACTCGCGTGAACGAGCACCGATTTGCCTCCGATGTCGGGCATTTGTCGGCGATTTCACAAAACCTGTCGGCGAGTGAAAAATCGGGCTAATATCGTGCAGTGTGAACTCGGCATAAGACAAAACAAACTGAACATGTGACACATTTACAGTCATCACGTTTTAGTGGGAATTCATACTGATTTTAATAAACAATGCTTTGCAATCGGTATCAATGTTAATTGAACTGTGCGCTGAGTGGATTGTCTCATGTCTAATTACTGAATCTCAAAATTGAATGTTTTGACAAATCGAGTCTGTGTGGCAGACTTATCAAAGAGATTCAAGAGGCAGATTAACTTTGATGAAATGAGGTTACAGAGAAAAATTGTCATCTATTTCTGTACATAAGCGGTGGCTGTTTAGCGATAAGTAATGCTCCTACACAGAAAAATGGCTCTGAAAGTATACCTGTCCTAATAATACTTCTTTCACATTTAATTAGGGCGAAAGATCGCAAAACAAAATGGTATAATAATTAAAATACATGAGACTTTAAAGCTGGTGTAAAACAAAAGAGAAGGCTCTAATGTGCCATTTGAATGGGCTTGGGCTAATATTTGTTCTCAGAGTGAGGCAGTGATGAGAACTAATTCTGTAAACCACCCACGTTATGAAAATTCATGCTCTGATCCTGCAGCCATTGTGATTCAAGGTCACTGTTCAGTTGTGTCTGAGGTAATGACAGGCTGTCCGAAGGGTCTAACCTGATTATGTATTATTTAGTACTTACTTATATACTTAATGATTGTACAAGGACTGATGAGTTTAACAATCAGGCAATAGCTTTTCTGCAAGCCTTATTGTGAGTCACTGCAGTCATTCTCCCTGCACTGTAAAAAATGATATGATGAAAAAGCCATGACAACTTATGTTTTTAAGTTACTTTAACTCATAAAAATAATTTAAGCAATTTGAACTTTTTTTTTTATAAGTTATACCAGATTCAACTTGATTTTTTAAGTCAGTTTAATGTTACTGAAATTCAAAAAGCCCAATTTAGTTCAGTGAACTTAACATTTTAAGTTGTAGCTTTTTGGCACTAACCGGCCAAATCTCTGAACATGGATTCATGCGCAGGAGTCAAATTTGTACATGAATTTAATATCAGAGTCCTTTCCAAGAAAAAAATATATTCAGCAAATCTAGTCATTAGACTCATGTTTAATACATAAAGACATCGCAGTGCAACATCAAACAAGGAGACACGGGCAGACTATACAGCGAACTAACTAAACCGCGGAGGAATTTCAGACGAACAACTCATGAACTTGAGGAAGCTGTCCGTTGGGCTGCGCGCGAAGAAGCATATTCACCGTGGATGAGGTGAGTGAATGCTTGTGTAACAATTTTTGGAAGCTTATTGTTCATTTTAGCAGAATAGAGCAGAATAAGTTATGTTCTGTCATTGTTTTCCAAACTGTGTTTACCTTTCAAGTTTTGCATTTCTGATACGGTGGCCGCTGTGCTGTGCTGCCTTAGCACTGCAGATTGTAATGTAACGTTTGAGATTTGAAACATATTTGTTTCTCCACCTGTTAAACATCGTTAAGATGGGCAATTTGAGCGCTACATTTCTATCATTAGATCATTAGACAGCTGAGTTCGATCGGTGTCCGGGTCGTAGGCTGGAAGATGTAGGAGCGAGGAAACGCTTTCGATGCGATTGGAGATGCAGATCCACTGGTCAGTGTGGTTTGGCCTATTAAACAGATAGTTCACCCTAAAATGAAAATTCTGTCATTAATTACTCACACTCGTGTCGTTCCACACCTGTAAGACCTTTGTTCATCTTCAGAACACAAATGAGGATATTTTTGATGAAATCCGAGGGCTTTCTGTTCCTCCATTGGCAGCAACGCAACTAAAACATTCGAGGGCCAG
>NW_015549624.1:52920-61651 GCF_001515605.1 Sinocyclocheilus anshuiensis | reverse complement strand
CATCATGTTTGCTACTATTTATTAACTTGGTGAAATGTTTGCTGCTATAGTCCTTGTAAAGCACGGTCACAGTATACAGCTTCAGCAGACCTTGGTGTTTAAAACGCATATCTTGATTTGTTTAACGTCTCAATCAACTTGCAGCACATATTTGCATCGATTTTCAACCGACTTTGAGTACATTGTTACATTCCTATTACTCACAAAAGCAGCATAGGGAAACTTTAAACCAGAGGTGTCTAAACTCGGTCCTGGATGTCCACTCTTCTGCAGAATTTAGCTGCAACTTACCTGGAAGTTTCTGGTATGCCTAGTAATACCTTAGTTAACTGATTCAGATGTATTTAATTAAGGATGGAGCTAAACTCTGCAGGACAGTGACCTGCAGAGCAGGATTCGACTCCCCTGCTTTAAATAATCACTTTTTTGTGTTTAATTAATGTTTAATTAATTTGTGTATATTGAAGTCTGTCAGTGTGTATTGTATATAGAATAAATATACATGTGTTTTTTCAAGCTTTTCTCAGTGGTTGTTTCCCAAGAGGTATGAGTGTATTTTCAGCTTTGTATGACAGTTTCTTGGCAGTTTTTTGCTACTGTTGTGCCCTTGTTGTATACATATACTGGCATTCACACATTAGCATGCACAGGCAGGTTGTGTACTGTTATTAATATTAAAACCCTGTTTATAAGCACTGCAAGAAAAAAATAAATTTTAAATGTTTCAAACAAATGTTGTAGTATATTTTTTTTATCTGGATCCAAAATAAAGTTTACATTATCATAACTAGAAAATGTATGTTAAAAATTTTGAACTTGTTGAAACAGAAAATCTTGTAAAGTCAAATGAACTTCAATAAAACAATTCAGCACTAGGCAAGATTTAAATTAGTGAGTTGAAATTACTTGTACTTTTAAGTTGATTTAACTTACAATTTTAAGGCAGCCACAAAACTTACGTTTTTAAGTTGAAAGGGGTGAAATTTGTTTACAGTGGGTGCACAGGTCAGCAAGCTGGATATGAACAGTGGTTTGCTTTTACAGATAGTTTTCTGTTGTTCAGAAGAGCATTTCGACAAAAATGATTGATAATTCTCATTTTGCTCTCAGATTTTAATTGGAGTACATGATTTTGGTTTGGTGGTTGCATACTCCGTGGTCTGAAGGTTACATTTTTAAATTTAAATTTCATATTTAATTATCTGTGACTGAAAACGAGTCTGTGAGGGATAAACAACTTGTAATGGATTGTAATGTTTTGCACTTTGCTGTTGATCATTCAGTTGAATGTAATATTTCAAAACAGACTGTACATTTAACTCTCATTTGTAGGAAATATGTCTGATTAGGGTTTAAATATTTCTTACCTTTGCACAGCCAGAACTTTTTTTGTGCATTATACACTAACTCAGCATCTGTATTTTATATATACACATACAAATATAATTTTTCGCCAAGTATATATTAGAAATCGCCATTTCTAGTTTTTATCTTTTCTATCTATACACTGCCTACCAAGAGACTGGGGTATAGAATTGTTTTGTGAACCTGTTTGTCTATGTGGCATTGACTGGCATTGGATAATAAAAATGAATAGGTGCAGTGCTGAATGTATTAATGTTTGACCAATTAATAGTGGTGTAAATTTAACACGAAAACAATAGTTTGCAAGTTGCATCGGAATCTACAGACTGCACCTTTAAGAAGGGAACCTCCCACGTGTTGCATGTTGTCCATGCCTCAGGTTGCCTACCTGTCTCGCATAACTCTCCACTAACCTCCTCGCTCACGCTCTCTTCACAAGAGAGAAGTAAAGAATGTTGCTCAATCCAACCTTCTCCGAATCGCTCTCGGATTGACTCCGCCCTCAAAAATCTCGCGACTGACACGTTTGACATTCTCTCAGAAAAAAAAAAAAACTCCGCTTTTGTGGTCGAGGTCGTCAGAAACCTCTCGGGTTTCCTCGCTTTTCCCAGAGCTGCGAGGAGTTGTCGCCTCTCGAGTGTCGACTATGCTGGACCCGTCCTCCAGCGATGAATCTGAGGGCGAACTACCACCTGAGGACGAACCGCCCGTTAAAACCGGGAAACCTGTTAAAAAGAGTCCCAAACCTGAAAAGACATCGGACGCACCGCGAACCCAAACCAAGGAACCGGTACCTTCTCCCGCCGATGCGGACAAAACCGAGCAGGAGAGACTTAAGAAAGAAGAAGCGGAGAGGAAAATTAAACTACAAATGTATGTGTTTGTGTTGAGATGTATCGCGTATCCGTTTAACGCCAAACAGCCCACAGATATGGCTCGCCGCCAGCAGAAGGTGAGTGACCGTTAAACCACTGTTTGGAATATTTCGCGCTTTAAATTAACGCGCGCGTGCCGAGCTCACCTCAATCCATTGAAACCGCCGCTGCCAAAAACCTGTTCACTGAGGCAAACTTTTGTCTTTTACACCCAACGCATCGGTCAGTGGCTCAGTGTTTTGGTTCAGTAGTTGCAAAGAGTACTTTTACAGGTTTTAAAGAAGATTTGTAAGACTGTCAACTGCAAATTCTTGGCCATCCCACTTTTAAATGTTTGTTTACTGTGATCATGTACAGTAGCCTACCTGTGTTACCTATCCACTATTTGGAGCTTCAAGCTAAATTATTTATTTATTGATAAAATGGTGCAAGGAAAGGTTAGCAATGGTATCACACTTAATTTTTTAGTTGTTATGAAATTATAAAATGTTTTTTGTTTTGCAAGAGAGACAATATCTAACATCTAATTGTTTTATATATAAAAGCTGCAATATGCATGCAATCTATAGTGCCTGCATGTAACAAACACATTAAAGCGATTCCTAACAGCATAAATAACATAGCATACAAATATGTGAATTATTTATGATGTGAGAAAAATAAATTAAAATTGCTTTTCTCAATGCAGTTCTTCAGATATAAATGTGCAACACTGTGCTCCATGCCAGAAAAGGATATTAAAATGACCAGCAGGATGTAGTGTGACCAAGAAAATAAAACAAAACAAAACTTTTTATTGGTTTATGACATCCCTTCATATTTAACCTTGTTGTCATATTATATGCATCATGTGTTTAAAATGTGTACAAAATGGTTTTGTTGCCCTTAGTGGAACATTTTTTATTATTTGTTTGGGGTTGTCAGCCTACCACACTGGTTGAACTCTTTGGACAACCTCTAGGCACCCATTTGAAAGGGCAGTTCCCTGAAGAACTGTAGATTGTCAACAATTCCCTTAGTAACCCCATCAGAAGGAAAAGGCTTTGAGGCACTTGAAACATATTTTGAACTTCTATGAGTACACAATATTTGAGGCACCTTCAGAAGGGTGCCTAGAGGCTCTGAAGTGGGTTCTGCCAGTGTGGCAGACTGAGGAACCCCAAATGCTGCCTCGAGTCTTCTTTTCATTTTTATGGTAAATGTTGCACCATGTTGCCTCAGGGTAATAAAGCACTTGTCTTCACTTCATAAGTTCTTGCAGATGAGATGGATAATATTAAAGGGATGACTTAGGGAAAAATGTTCTTGGTTACACTGCCTCATGGTCATTATAATATCTTTTTTTTTTTTTTTGCCATGGTACATTATGTGGAGGAATAGTTCACAAGGATGTGTAATTGGTAATAGAATTTACATTTTTGGGTGAACTATCCCTTTTAAGTAAATATGAGAACAAGAACTTAAATGGTTAAACAGCAGCTTTGTTGTGAAATTATTTCTCTCCTCTTGCTATAAACGTAGAATCACTTATGAGAACAGACACATATGCTATTTTTTACCAGCACACACCCACTACCTCTAACATATACTGCCTTTAGAATCGACCTATTAAGTGATTTTAGTTTCTGTTTCTGCCTAATGCATGCAATCATACTTCTAAAGCTGGAAATATCCTCAAAGCAATTCTTTAAAAAAGGACTGATAATAACCCGTTATCAACTTTGCACCTGTGGGACATGTAAATTGCATTCCAATTCCAGGTGCTAATCTTAACTTTATTTTTGCTCTAGGAAAGCTTGTGAAATACTTCAGAATTGTAATTTTACTCATAGACTGATAAACAACAGGTGGCAAATGAGAAAAGAAAAGCTTTTCCTCAAAATTATTTTTATTTTATTTATTTAGTCATTTAGCAGACGCTTTTATCCAAAGCGACTTACAAATGAGGACAACAGAAGCAATCGTTTGTAGTATTAAAACAACTAAAAACAGATCCAAAACTAAAAGCTAAAACTTTATAAATACTACTTATACACATTTAAAAAATAAAGAAATAAAATAAAAATGACAAATGCATACAACAAAATTTCAAAACTTAACATTTAAATGAAAAGCTAAAAACAATTCAAAATATTAAAGAACAAAAGGTATAGGAGTATAATAATGATTCTAACATAACACTAAGCCAAACACCAAAAAAACAACTACATATGTGTGTATGTACAACCACACACACATACATATATACTGTATATGTACATACACATTTATAAATTCAATATATATATATTATTTCATTTCCATTTAGTTTGTTGAAGTATTAAAATAACTCAAATTTTATAAAAGTAAAACTTAATAAAAGACCTATACAGACATAATAAATTCAGACATAATTTAACTAAAATTAAAATAAATAACAAATACAAATAATACAAATCAAATGACAGTAGTTTATCAGTAATCCTAAAAAATAACATTGCCAAACACACATGCTAAAAAACAACAACTTACTTACACATAGTAAGAAATGGTTATAAAAACTGAAACAGAAGTGAAATGGGTAGTAGGATTATTTATTATTACAAATTATCATGTGTTCATGGCGATTTGTTAAGGAGAAATGTATATGAGAAAGCTGTCTGTAAGCGTTCTCATTCAGACATAGGAAATGATGTAATAACGATGCTGATTGGCTAAAGGCACAATATGTGACTATCCTGAAAGGCAGCAGAAAGGTAAAAAGTGTGTTTCAAATAGGCCTACTTTTAGGAGCCCTACAAAAACAAATTGGCACTGGAAAAACATCTACAATATAACAAAATTGTGCATCAAAAAGACAAAATCTGAAAACAGACCAATTTGAATGGCAAACAATCAAGAAAGTTGATTTTTGCAGCCAGACAGTGTAGTTTTGGCATTTACCAGCAGTTTCTTGGGGTCATGATAACAAGTCAAACCTTGGCCCCTTAGTGGCTGTATTCATAAAGGCACTTTAGTTATTCCAATTTGTTGAATTGCCATGGATCCTGGTATGGTGTTCTACACTACTATTATTATTTTTTTCTTAGCTTTTTATTTCATAAACTAGCTACACTTGTGTGGATTTCAAGTGCAATGTTTGTCACAAAAATACCACCCTGTCAGTTTAGTTTACTTGACTTCTATTCACATTAAACAAATGTACACTGTAGACAGAAATAGGAAAAGAAGAATTCCTGGAGATCTGCTGATTTGTACATGCTTATTTCTTTACATTAATTTTTTGAATCTTTACAAGTTCCACAAATTTGAGTCTAAATGATCCTCCAAGTCATATAGTGCAAAAGCAGAAGAAAGCTGAGTTATATGCGTCCAGTAAGACCCCATGACCTCCATTTAATTTAGAATTATGGCCTATTGTTCAATCAAAATGCTTAAGGGCACAACCATGGTCTCGCCATAAAAGCTGGACGACACAAGTATCACCCCTAATTACACATAAAACAGAGAAGAAATAAATCTACCTTTAGTCTTTGTTGAATAAATATTCTCAGTTGGAGGCGATCTTGAGAGTAGCTAGGGGTAGATTATTGATTTTTCTGTCATGGCTCATAGAAATATCTTTGCTGCCTAAATGAGAAGGTAACCTTCCCAGATCTGATCAGGTGATATTCAAGTATTCCTTGAGGCACTATTTTCCTCCTGGATATAGTGAGAGGACTCTTTTACTGCACTGCATGTAATCAGCCAGCCTTCACTTTTGATATGCCACTCCACATGATAGAAGTCAGTCAGTGTAAGTATGCTGCCGGTTACCCTTTTACAGTCACTAGGGACACATACACACATCTTCTGTCTTTTGAGCTGTCTAAAGTGTCTGAATGACTTTGTACAAGATCTTACGTGTGTTCTTATGCCGCGTTGAACTTGAAGGCATTGTTATGCATAATCGCAGATACACTGTCAAAGTAACACAATGCCTTTTAGAGACTGCTATCAAAAGGTATCTGATCATGAACGGTCATGCACTAGCATTGTAGTTTTGCCCTTTTTGCATTTAACCTTCTCCTTTGTTATGACTTCTCTTACAGTGTTTTTCTTTCTTATTTACAGTCTTCATGAAAAGTAGCTTTGGGCACAAGGAATCCGACATTTATGTGTTTTTCCCAAAGCCACCATGCTGTCAACCCACTTTTGTGTTATTCAAGTGCATTGCAGAACTTTTATTTGGAGCACATGCTGTTAGACTAAAATTCAGTGCAAACGAACAATGGATTTGAATGTGGGCATCTTGAATGTGTTGTGAAGCCTCATTTGGATTAAAACATGCAAAATTTATACCACATACAGTTTAAATGAATGCTTTGATCCTGAATTGGCTAGTGTGCTAACTAGTGTTGGAGCATTTTTTGCATTTTGGGACAAAGTGTGATTGTTATAACTATTTATATAGTCATATAGTATATTCCAGCACTATATTTTAGTGAGACAAGACATATGGGAAAAGGGGAAAACACTTCTTAAATGCATTTTTGTATAGACACAAACATTTATTTACATTTTGTTTTATGGGGAAAAAGCCATAAGTTTTTGTACAGACGTGGGCGGATGGAAATTTCAGTTTAACAGAATAAAGAGTATAATACTTGTTTAAAGAAATTAAATAATACCTGTTTTTCACTGAAAAATTGCACTCTGAGCTGTTTCACAGCAACAAAAAGTGTCCACATTGTTTAGTGATGATTACATGCTCCAGATATCAGGCTCAGCCAACATAAATTTGAGACAAGTGTAGCAAAAATGCAGCTATATTATGCATGATTTCTGCCACAGCATTTTTTGCTCTAAAACCTTTAGGGACCTGAGTGCGCACATAAAGCTTCTAGTCTATTTAATGTGTATGATGCACATTTCAGTTCATTGCTGTGGAATTCTGTCACAGATTTTTTTTTTTGCCCATGACTGACGTGAGCCATTTATTCACTGCACACTGGCGTCAGTAGATACTCTCCAAAAGTAGCTGCAGTCTGTTCCCTTTATTTGTATGTAATCCAGATTGCACTCATTATTTGAATGTCATGGCCTTATATGTTGTTATTGCCACTGGCTAGTTCTGTAACCTGAAATATGGAAGGTGTAATAAAGGTGCCAAGATGTGCTTCATCTGTGAATAAAACAGATGTCCCTGTAGGCATTGTCGCACATTACTGTCTCATGGCAAAAATACGCTGTCATTAAATTTCTATTTCAAAGGTAATTAGAATTCAAATTTAATGGAGAGGTGAAGGTAATCTGTTGCTAATCAGATTTTGTGTACTCCTTCTTAATGGATTACTCACACAACTGAGAGTCAGAGAACCAGAAAGCCCCTCATGCACCTGTTCACATCGTTGTTTGTATGTTTCAAGGATCTCCCAGTGATATGCCAATGTGGGAAATGTTTCATATTAAACTGTTGTGTAGTATTTCTCCTTGACGATAAACTGAATTATGTAGTCAGAATTGTAATGCTACAACATGTTCAATTGTAGCAACACATCATAAAGAAAAACAAACTGTGTTTCTGTTGTTACAGTTTTGCAGACTTGAGCGATGTGGTAACTACTTATGTGATAGATCCACTATATAGTGGAGCGTCTACTGTTACAAACTGCATTCAGCTATGTCATATTTGGGAGTTTTTGTGCCCACTAACCATTTTAAGCTGCAAGCATTTCTTTAAGGTAAAGATCTGGGATTTGATATTCCCATTGCCTAACTCTCTTTGATAGTGTTCTGAGCCATTGTACTGTATTGTTGCAGTCCATACGGTTCAGCTTCAGCCCTTTGAAAAATGCCCTCACATTCTCCTTAAGTAATGTGAAATTCATGGTTGAATCTCTGACATGCTGGCCAGATTCTGAGCCAGACTTTTTTTTTTTTTTTTTTTTTGATTTTGGGGTAAAAAATATCACTCATGTTTTTGACAGGTTTCGTGAGATTAAAATGTGCTTAAATGTCTTGAAAATAATGTCAACAATGCAAACAAAGTCTTAAAAGGATCCTATAATATTTTCTTTGTGCAAAAATATCTTTTTTTTTTTTTTTTTTTTTTTTTGATTTTGGGGTAAAAAATATCACTCATGTTTTTGACAGGTTTCGTGAGATTCACCTAGTCTTATTCATTCATCTGCTTGCCAGTATATGACTGAACACTGCATAGCTAGAAGCAAGATGAACACACAGTGAGTAGAGAGGTTATATTGAATTATATTGGTTATATCAAAATCAAATATGAAAGCTGTTTAAATTCCAATTCAGTTGTTAAATTTTAATTGAGGTAGCAAACAGGATGCAGAATAGAAATAGAATTTAAATGGAAGTCGACTTAAAATAAAGAAAGGAAATCATGTAACTTTTTTAAATAGAAAAGCACAGTATAAGACAAATAAGACTATTTTAATGGGGTCATATGATGCGATTTAAATTTTTCCTTTCTCTTTGGAGTGTTACAAGCTCTTGGTGCATAAAGA